>NW_007259320.1:188097-249921 GCF_000164805.1 Carlito syrichta
GAGGTGGAAGGATCGCCGGAGCCCAGCAGGTCGAAGGCTGCGATGGCCGGGAGCGGCCCACTGCACTCCCAGTCTGGGCGACAGAGTGAGACTCCAACTCAAAAAAAAAAAAAAAAAGAGATTTACTAAAGGATACAAAATTACTGCTAGAGAGGATGATTGTTTCTAGTGTTCTATACCCCCGTAAGATGACTGTAGTTAACAAGAATATATTATAGAATTTCAAAGCTAGAAAGAGAACATTGAATGTTTCCAACACTAAGAAATGATAAATATTTAAGATGATGGATGTACTAATTACCCTAATGTGAACACTACTCATTATATGTGTCAAAACATCACTGGGAAGGATGGCTATCATTAATAAGTCAAAAAACAACAGGTGCTGGCCTGGATGCAGAGAAAAGGGAATGTTTCTACACTGTTGGTGGGAATGTAAGATAGCTCAACCTCTGTGGAAAGCAGTATGACAATTTCTCAAAGGACTACAAATAGAGCTTCCATTCAATCCAGCAATCTCTCTCCTGGAAATGTGCCCAGAAGAGCATAAATTGCTCTACCACAAAGACACATGCACACACATGTCTATTACAGCACTCTTCACAATAGCAAAAATGTGGAACCAACTCAGATGCTCACTGAAAGTGGACTGGATAAAGAAAATGTGGTCGTGATGGAATATCATGCAGCCATAAAGAACAAAATCAGCTGGGCTCGGTGGCTCAGCCTGTAATCCCGCGCCTTTGGGAAGCTGAGGTGAGTGGATTGCCTGAGCCCACAGGTTAGAGACCCGCCTGGGCAACTTGGCGAGACCTCATCTCTACAATAAATCAAAAAAATTGGCCGGGCATGGTAGTGTCCGCCTGTAGTTCCAGCTACTTGGAAGGCTGAGGCGGAAGGATCGCCAGAGCCCAGCAGGTCGAGGCTGCGGTGGCCGGGAGCGGCCACTGCACTCCAGTCTGGGTGATAGAGTGAGACTCCAACACACACAAAAATATAAGAACAAAATCATGACTTTTGAAGCAACTTGGATGCAGTTGGAGACCATCCTACTATCACAAAAATAGATAACTGAATACTGCGTGTTCTCTCTCTTAAGTAGGGCCTGAATGCTGGTCACACCTGCACGAGGGTGGAATCAGCAGACTGGACGCGGCCAGGGGAGGGAAGGAAGGAGAAGGAAGGAAAGGGATCATGTGGCAACACACCGGGTTCACTATCATAGGAGAAAGGACCAGCTAGAGCCCAACTTAACCTGCATGCCACCTACTTATGCAGTAAATTCCCACCTGTACCTCACAACTCTAAAATTAAAAAGTAATAATAAAAAATTTTTAAAAATCACCGTTCCCCATGAATATGTGCAATTATTATTGACCAATTAAAATAAAGTTCTAAAAATTACTTCTGCAACATAGGAAGGCCTATCCTGTAAAAAAAGATTTAGGATCATCAGATTATGCATTTCTTAAGACATAAAACATAATTTTTCCATCATTAAAAAATGATTAGAATTCATATGGCTTTGTGCCAGCAGATCTCAACTAATCTGTACATAGTAGCTTTAAATTGACAGCTTCTCTCTACCTGACCTAAGTCTTAAGTAGTTAGATTTTCTGATTGAAACTTAATTAGTTATGTTGAGAAGAAAGATATTTCAAGGTTTGTCAACTCAATAAAATAAAGTCTTTGATAATTCTACACAATATTTGGGTGAAATGTAGAATGTCACATTACATTCCATTTCGCTGCAGCATAAATATTCAAATGCTCAAAGACTCCAGTTATTTTCTAAAAATTCCAGTAAGCCCACACATGAAGAGATCCTACGAATGTTGCATTTTTCTGTACAAGAAGCTCAAGATTTCAATGACTTGACTTTTCAGTCTCACTTGCAAATACAATGTTTCTGCATGACAATGAATCAAGTAGCTTCCATTTACAGTTTGGCAGGGAATTGCAGTCCTGCAGTGGTCTTTGGGTGATCATGTGTATTGTATCTTTCTGTTTCTAATTTTTAATTTTAAATATGCAGGGTACAATTCAGGGTTAGGTATACAAATGTTCATGATGCAGGTACCCTTGTTGATGAGGTGTGCCCCCCTGTCTGGCAGTTTCCAACTACTGCCAATCCCTTTCTTATAGTATTACGACAGTTGTTCAAGGTTTGCTTATGACTGAGAACATGCGATAGTCAGGTCTTTGTTTCTGTGAAAGATCACTCAGTATTATAGACTCTAAATCCATCCAAGTTGCTGCGGAGTCCATAATTCTGAGCCTTTTTATGACTGCATAATATTCCATCTTGTATACATGCACCACATTTTTTTTTTATCCAGTCGTCTTTCGATGGGCAGCATGTTTTTTGCTGTTGTGAACAATGTTGCAATAAACATGCGTGTGCGGGTATCTTGTTCATAGAGTGATTTGTGTTCCTCCAGGTATATTCCCAGTAGTGGAATTGCAGGGTCATATGGAAGATTGATTTTTAGATCTTTTAGGGATCGCCACACAGTTTTCTACAGAGGATGTACTAGTTTACACTCCCAACCACAATGTAGAAGTGGTCCCTTTTCTCTGCAGCCTCTCCAGCATCTGTTGTTTTTTGAGTTATTGATGATGGCCATCCTGACTGGAGTTAGGTGGTATCTCAGCGTGGTTTTAATTTGCATTTCAAAGTGGGCAAAAGATGAATAGACACTTCTCAAAAGAAAACATACGAGCAGCCAACAGATACAGGAAAAAATGCTCAGTCTTGCTAGCCATCAAAGAAATGTATATTGTATCTTAAGGGAATCTTGTGAAGGTTATTAGTAACCTTATGCTAACTGCTGACATCATACATCTTTCTTCTTTTTTCAAATCTCTTTCAATCCAGGATAGAAATTAACTACTCTGCAAAGAAGGGGAATTTGCTATAAAGTTTCTTGTTGGGAAAAGCATAAATAATCAATTTTAGCTTTTTAAAATCTATGATAACTGAGACAAAAAGTAACTCCAGAAAAAATGACACTAGGGACCAAACAAATTTGCAACACCTCTTTATATGAAAAATATGCACTTTTAAAATTTCATAAATGGGCATTCAAAGACATCTTTTCCTTCAAAGAACAAGTTACAGCTCATGAAAACAAAACTAAGTCAAACAATAAGATGAAACAAAATCACTTAAGTACTCTTGATAGAATAACTATCATCAAGTCTATTTTTTAGATAAGAAGAAATAGAGCTGAGTTTGGTTGTGTGTACCTACAGTCCTAGCTACTTGGGAGGCTGAAGCAGGAGGATTTCTTGAGCCCAGGAGTTTGAGGCAAGCCTGGACAGCATAACAAGATTCTTTTTCTTAATTAAAATGAAAGAGAGAGAGAGGAAGGAAGGGAGGGAGGGAGGAAGACAGGAAGAAAACATGGAGCATCCAAGTTACTGATGCACTTGTTCTTAGTGATCTTTTTTCTTTTTTATGTTTTACTTTAAAGATGTGTGTTACAATTCAGGATTAGGTATAGCGATCTTTCTTATTGCCTTTTCAAACACAGGATTTTGAGATAAAACAATTTTTTTTAATGATATAGATTTTTAAAATGCTCTTTGATTGTCCAGGTCACTGTGCTAAGCCACCAGTCCTCTTCAGGACAGGAGAATGTATTCTCCAGGTTCTGAAAGTGCTGCTGGCCCACTGCCCTGAGCTAGTAGGCCTCTGCAGGGACCATCTGGCTGGAAAGAGGACCCATCCATGGCCACACCTGTTTTCAGGCAGCCTTCATCCAGTGACGAGGCAATGCTGAGGATAGGGTGGGCAGAACCAGGGAGTGTCAGAGTACAACGGTCCAGTCTTCTCCTCCACCTTGGGCAATTCTGAAGGATCCTCCTAGCTCCAGAATGTTCCACGAAATTGACTGAAGGCCTGGTTAAGGCTTAGCAGAGCTCTGTGTTTCGCTCTTCCCAGTTCTGCTTTGATCTTTTTCCCCCAACAGATATTGACCCTGAGGGCCCACACTAAAGACCCACCTGCGGGCAATTCTGCTTTCCTTGGCTTTTGGGGAAACTCATCCTGCACCATCAACCTCTCAAATCCATCACTCTTTCTCAGCAAATTTGATTTCCATTACAATGAAAACCAGAGATTAAATTAAACCTGTTTTCAAGAGAGCAACCCAGTGATGCTAACAAGCACAAATTAGTCATGTGAACAAGTGAGCAACACCTTCAAGCTGGAAGTAACACCGTATCACAGTGCCATAGCATTCAAGTGGAATCAGAATGTGCAAATGAGATTAAGACTGGATACCAGCCAAATGCTTATTTTCTAGGCGATACTTTGTGGGGTTTGTTTTTTTTTTAGATTTAGCATGTTTGGTTAGCTTTCGAGTCTTATTAACCCGCATTCAACCATTTCCCTTTTCAGTCTGTTAGTGTCCTATTCTCTTTCCCAGTGGGCCAAACTGCAAGGGTTGCCTTTGTCTAAGACAGGGGTTCCCCCAACCCCTGGGCCGTGACTGGTAGCAGTCCATGGCCTATTAGGAACCGGGTCTCGCAGCAGGAGGTGCGATCTGATCTGCTATCAGATCAACCGCGACATTAAATTCTCATAGGGTCCTGAACCCTATTGTGAACCATGCATGCGAGGGATCTAGGTTGCTGCCTGCTCCTTATAGGAATCTAACACACAATGATCCCCCGCTTCCTCTGTCGCCCCCATCCCAGCCATGGAAAAATTGTCTTTCACGAAATTGATCCCTGATGTCAAATATGTTGGGAGCTGCTGGTCTAAGAGACACTAGGTATCTCAGTGTGGTTTTAAGTTGCATTTCTCTGATGATTAGTAAGGCTGAGCACTTTTTCATGGGTCTGTTGACTGCCCGTATGGCTTCTTTAGAATTGTCTATTCATGTCTTTTGCCAACATTTTTTTTTTTTTGAGTTGGAGTCTCACTCCATCACCCAGACTGGAGTGCAGTGGCATGCTCACGGCCACCCCAGCATCGACCTGCTGGGCTCAGGCATCTGTCTGCCTCAGTCTTCCAAGTAGTGGGAACTACAGCCACACGCTACCACACCTGGTTAATTTTTTGATTTATTGTAGAGATGAGGTCTTGCCAAGTCGCCCGGGCTGATCTCAAACCTGCGGGTTCAGGCAATCCCCTCACTTCGGCCTCCCAAAGTGCTGGGATTACAGGTTTGAGCCACTGTGCCTGGCCTGCCCGCTTTGTAATAAGACTGTTTTTTTTCTTGTTGGCACATTTGAGTTCCTTATAGATCCTGGATGTTAAGCATGTTGTCAGATACACAGTTGGCAAATATTTTTTTCCCAGTCTCTGGGCTGTCTCCTCACTCTCTTGATGGTTTCTTTGGCTTTGCAGAAGCTTTTCAGTTTGATGAGGTCCCACTTGTCTATCTTATCTTTTATGGCATGGGCATTTGGGATTTTGATCAGGAATTAATTTCCAATTTCCATAAGAATATCTGCTGCATTTTCTAAGGTTCTTATAGTTTGAGGTTTTACATTTAGCTCTTTGATCCATTTAGAGTTTTGTGTATGGTGATAGGAAGGGGTGAGGCCCAATTCTGCCTATACAATGACCATTTATATACCTAATCCTGAACTGTACCCCACATTTTTAAACAAAATAAGGAAAAGAGACACTAGGTTTCCCCTAGAGTTAAAAGAAAAGAGGGGTGTTCACTCAGGGTGCTCCTGAACCTTCATTTTTATGTAAATTACCAAAGAATGGGGACAAGATGCCTGACGTGGGTATCAAGCTTGACTCAGTGGAAAAATTCTTTGCAGGTTTTTTGGTGTTTCATAATGTCAAAAAGAACAACCTCCTGGGTAGACTGTTTAAAAACTGAAGATTTAGCTGCAGTGCTCTCCGTAGATTCATTGTTGCAATCACCCCTTCAGCAAAGATTCATCAGACATCTAGACACCTAAAGGTGGAAAAGAAAATTGTTAGCTTTGCATAAACCACTGTCTGTTGAAAAGCGACAGAGTCAAGTAACTCACGTATATTATTCTACATCGCAGAGTAGAGCTGTGGAAAAGGTCTTTTAAGAGAGCCATGATTATTTCTGAGTAAAAATGGAGGCGGATGAGGGAGTGAAAGGAAGATTTCTCAAAGGAGTTGACAGTTGCAGAAGAAAAATATTTGGACAGAGCCATGAACCAGAATCAGGTTTTTGCAATAGTCAGTCACGTCCTTATTGAAACCACTTAACATAAGAGTTGAACCAGGAGTGGTGTGTATATCTGCCATCCACAGTCAGGTACATAGAGATGCACCAGGGCAACCGCTTTGGCGGGGTCTTGATTTTCTTGTGGGTCAAGTCAGCTGTCTCCCGTTTCCCATCAGCACTGTTTTTGAGGGGCTTGCTTATTGCCAGAAAAGTCGTTCTTGGGATCTTTCACATGCAGGAATCTTCTGGGAGGAAAAGGTAGAGACTTTGCAGCCCAGAAACCATGAAATATGTGTGAGGCAGGTCTATGCCTTTGCTTCTGGTAGCTAGCACTGTGCCTGCATGTGGTAGTAAGTCACTTTGAAAGCGGAAAACAGAGCAACACGTGGTTTTGAATGCATGGCTGTGTGAACAGTCAGCATAGTTTACCAGGCTTTTGAGATGGGAGAATGTTCCTTTTATTTTTTACCCAAGTAAAATTCCAGAGTTGCCGTATATAAATGACTAATATAAAACTTTCTTGTTGTCTCACCTCATTAGAATTGTTAGAAGATTTTTTTGACCTTTGCTAAAGAATAATGCCTTCTTGAATGCGAAGCAGTTTACGAAAATAATTACCCAAGCTGGTTCAGAATTCTCACCTTTTAGAAAATGTTGCTGACCTCTACCCAGGGATAGATGTGGAACATCAGGACGTGTCAGTATAAACGATGTGATTTTCTTTTTTGTGTTATTGATGTATTTTCATAACTTGGGAATCACACAGCACTGTTTTTATGAAGGCTCTGAGGAGAGATTGTGAGAAAGAGGTGAGCTGATCAGGAGGAGATGGGAGCCACCAGGGGGTAAGCGGTCTTTGAAATGAGGGTAATAATCTTCCGATTAACACAATCTTATTGGCAGGATAGATGCTGCTCCCGAGTTCAGAGGGGTCAGCTGTTGCAATCTATTTCTTTCTTTTTTTTTAATTGACAAGTTTTATTTATTTTGTATTAATTTTATTTTAAAGATGTGGGGTACAATTCAGGGTTAGGTATATAAGTAGTCATTGCACAGGTAAAGTTTGGGTCTCCCACTGGTCCCCACTTGGCCTGGTTTGAGAACAAGTACCCTTATTGATGTTATCCCCACAGCACCACCACCTCCGGCAGTTTCCTGCTACTGCCAATACCTTTTTTATAGTATTATGGTAAATGCCCAAAGTCTGCTTATGAGTGAACAACCTATTTCTTAAAAATTTTATGAATATGTCCTAAAATCACATACGGATGCCTTCATATTAACCTATTTTTAGTGAATGGATAAATAAAACAGGAGAGGTATAATCGTTTCACAATAAAAGATCTATATGTCAAAGATGAAAAAAGGAAACTTTTCCATCATATTTTAGGATCACAACCTGGCAGATTTACCCATGCGTGGCATTTTTAAAAAAGACTGGCATGTAAGACCCTGTCACAATTTTCCTCTTTGCATCAGCTAAATGGGCTGGTCGACTGCGAACTTGCTCTTTCACACTGCTATACTTGGGCATAGGCTATTCCTGACACCCAGAAGGTCATCGTCTCACCCCTCTACTTATCACAACAACCCACTCTTTACCATTTAGTGCAGGTCCACAATTTACCTCACCTTAACTCCCTTTATAAGTGTTCTCTCCCTCCTCTGATTGTTCATGATACTTTTATTTGCCTCTCCTATCTAATAGTAATAATCATTAATAATATAATAACTAATATCAACTTGGTGGTTATCATGGAGTGAGGCATTAGTCTATAGACTGTGTAGGTTTTACTTCATATAATGATCACAGAATAACTGAGCAAGTATTATTATTATTGTTATTGTTATTATAATTATTGTTGTTGTTGTTGTTGCCATTTTTAGAAATGAGTAAGTTGAAGTCCAGAGAGATTAAGTAACTTACCTAAGCTTGCACAACTAGCAAGTACTGAAGTGAGCATTAGACCCAGTACAGTCTTGATTGCAGAGGCCACATTAATAACTACTCTGTAACTTTGATTTTCACCTAACCTTTTTGTGCACGTTGGATGTATTTTTAATTGTTTTTTACTGCATGTGTGTCATCGACATTTTTTACCTGTTGGCCATGTTGGGTTCCTTTGCCCTACTTCCTGGAACATATTTGGGAGGAAGGGCTCCACCCTCTCCTCACTCTCAGATCGTAGTTTTGGCAGAGCTTAGTCTATCCCTCACAGACTCCAAGGCTGTTGTCAGACACAGACGGGGCCAAACAGAGCTGCTCTCTCCTCTGACACTGACAGTGCTTCAGGGTCAGACACATGATCTCGCGAGGTCCAAGGAGGCAGCTTGAAATGCAGGCATGCCTGCTTCTGGCCCATCGGAAACTGAGATGAGGCAAGTTCTCAGAGCCTTTCTCAGCATAGAACTAACACAGAGCTTGCACTGACATTCCTTCCCCCCCCTTGAGCCAATTTGAGCTGAATTTTCTAAATTTCCTGTCAATTGCTACATAAAGTGTCCTAACTGATATGGGGTAGACAGGTTCATCCAGATGACGTGGTGAATTTTTAGACATAAGCGCTGCCTTTCTCAAACTTCCTTCTGCACTGTTTTATACCAGTATATTAGATAATATCAATTGAACCAACATTGAAAATCAGCTGAATCAATATATTAAGCTAAAATTCAGGCAACATATTCTGCACATCACTTACAGACTTAGGTTTAACTTTGCTTGTGAATTCAACTTAAACCTCTTTGTCTGAAACTATAGGCTCCAAAAATACAAAAGCCTACTGAAAAATGGTTGGCATAAGAAAATAACTAAATTATTTTATCTGTATTTCCACTACTTTTCCTTATTTTTTCTTTTCTCATTTCAAAACATGAGGAAACGGAGCTCTGTCATCACTTTGCTGTAGAAGATTCCATGCTATGAAATAGCTTACTGTAGTGGAAGAAACACTAGAACAGGACCAACTTAGAATGGAGGAACTTGGAGAACTGTCGAAGCTTAGGTAGGGACTTTAATACTCTCCGGGTGAGCTTTCTTGTCCACACTTCAAACAGATTGGATGCTATCACTTCTTGGCACCTACTTTATTAAAAAGAGTGGGAGCAATGGCCATAGGACATGTTTCTGGACCATCCTTCCTTTCTCAGAAATCCTTCTGAGGTCATCAGTGGCCAATCAGAACTTTGATCATGTGTTATTAGTAAATGATGTTCTAGATAAAATTTAGACGGGAAAGTATATACCTCTTTGTGAGTCTTATGGTGAATAAAAAAATTTCTCCTAGGTTTTATGCAATGCTAAAATTAACTTGAGGAGCTTATACCTTCACAGCTTTGAAGGACCCTAAAATGGGAACCATGGATTAGACATGGACCATAAAATGGAAATCACTGGCTTAGATGTTTCACAAGGCCCCTTCCAACCCCAGCTTCTTGTGGAAAGAAACAGGCTATTGCCTGGAATAAGCCCAAGCGTATCTTGTGTAGTCAAAATGTGCCCTCCTTGAAAGGAAGGTTTCCTCTTGTTCTGGATATCTGTTCTTTTGGAATTGACTGGGGTCTGGTGCCAGGGGTTTTCTGAAGACACTGTTTTTCTCTAGAACTGTCTTTGGCTGCTTGGGCTTCAGAGACATCCTGGCCTGGGCGCTGTTCTAGGACTCCAAGAAAACGAGCGTTTGCGTTGAACGAAGAACACATGGGGGATTGGGGCTCCAGCTGTTGATCTTGCCAAGAAACTTGGTCTTTATTCTTCGTTAGGTGTGTGTAAGTCCTCCTGCCAGGGTCTGCAATCAAAAGAGGGTTCAGGATTATTTATGGTTACCTGAGGACAGCTTTTCTCTATTTCATCACCTTATCTGGGGCAAGTCAGCTAGCGAGCTCTGTGATATAGTAAAAATCACCGGAGTTACAGGTTAAGTCCCATCTCTGCCGCTGGTTGGCAACGTGACCTTACGCTGCTCATTTTGCCTCCTCTAACTGCAGTTTCTCCAGCTACAATATAAAAGAATTGGACCAGATAATTTCTAAGGCATCTTTCATTGTAAGGATCCAGGATTCTATAATCACACTCCATGGCAGGGAAAGCTTGTAGTGTGCTGGTCACAGAGCCATACTTACAGATTGTGAACTATAGACTCTGTTTTCCAAATCTTCCATCTGAACTCTCCAAAGTCAGAAAACACTGAGGGTATTTGCCCTGTACAGTATTATCTGCCAGAAAAAAGAAAAAAAAAAAACTCCTGTTCTGGCCTAAGTTCTTGAAATTGAAATTCGCATTCTTTTTTTTCTGACACTTTCACGGATTCAACTGGAAAAACTCAATAAATAGCTCTGTGGTTAAGTGAAGAAACACTTCCTGAGAAGTGTCATGCATAAGATTGTAGATGATCATATAATGTTTCCAAGGGTCCCTCGTTAACTGAAGGTCCTATTCAGAGAAGAGAAAGACAAAAATAGACATCAGTATTCCTGCTGAATTTAGTGGAAATTTGCATTTCAATGCCAGTCTTTAAATGGTTTCATTCTCATAAACCCCACATATTATGGAGTGTTTGATGTTACATAATGGTGAAATGAATAGAGTTGGGAAATATTTGAACTTCAAATGTACTTGCAAATATGCTCCCCTCTTCAAGACATCTACATATATAAACCTAGAATCAATTATGTGAAGTTCAATATTTAAAAGTTTGGTTAAAGCTGGGTCATTGTTCTTTCTCCTCTAGAAGAAGTTGCTTCTCAAATCATAGTATGTGTGGAGAAATGGTTTGTTCAGAATTTTTTTTCATTTGTTCTGTAATGTAGATTAGAGATCTGTAAACTATTCCTGTAAAAAGTCTGATAATAAACATTTTAGGTTTTATGGGCCATGCAGTCTCTGTCAAAACTGCAATACTTAACTCACCTACTGTAGCAGGAAGGCAACTGTAGACATTCTGTGAACAAAGGGTCGTGGCTGTATTCCAATAAAAACTTTATTTAGTAAAACAGGTGACCAGATGGTGAGCAAAGTTTGCAGATCCTTGAACTAGGTAATTAACAAGTGAGCTTGCTTTCAAACCCCTCCCAACCATAGATCATTCTATATTGAAAATAGCATTGAATTTGGAACTCTGGATACCTGGCCTCTCACTTATAGCTTTTCTAATTGCTAGACATTAACTAGAAATCATGCCTTGGATTGTCTCATTGATATGGATCTTATTTCAGTCATATTCAGTACTTAAATTATATTAGCTAGGCACTAATAAGATTGTTGTGGTGGTGTTTCATGTCTTGTGTAACACTTTAACTATGAGGTCACAGGTACTTCTGTGACCTTAAGAAGTGTAGATCAGGGTAAAAATCGACAAACTGGGCCATATTTCTGGTCTGGAGGGGGAGAGAGGGAAAAAAAGAGTTCCTCCGTTATGATCCCTGAAGTGATTATGTTCTGGAATCATGACATACTTGGCATAGGGTTGTGCAGAGTTAAAATTGGGGGGTGAAATGTCAGTACCAGAAGTAGTAAAGAAAATAATGGTTCACTCTCCGTTCCAACAGGTAAGATTAGGGGGATTCAGGACTAGACCAGGGTCCGAGGGTACCCTATCAAAAAGGCAAAGTATCAGGAGCCCAGGAAACAGGGTCATAGAACCAAGGTAATGAGGAAATAAATCTTGCCCGCATTCTGTGATAGCTCTACCAACCCTGGTCAGCTTCTTTTTTATCCAAGAGTTTCTTTCAATGAACTGAGGGTTTTTTTTTTTTTTTTTTGCGAGCTCTTGTTTCATAAAACTTAAAGGAATCTGGGTATTTCCTGGCACCTAACACAAAGTAAATAGAGGTAGAACCTACAGATATCCCTTGGGGATCTATTTTGACTACTAAAAAGAAATACGTGTTAAAGTGTGTTAGTAGTTGGCCACGATGTTGTCCTATCTTTACTATGCCTCAAAATAGTTTTTTGTGTGTAATTAAAATATGTCCCCCAACCTATATGAATTTTCTTTATGATCTGGACTTAATTAGCGAATCATAGAATTGAAACTAGAGAATCAGAACATTTTATCTTAAATATTACTGAGATTATTATAAATTTATAATTTGGATGCGAGTTAGACTGTTATTTTTCTTTTAAGGAAGAAAATCAGGAGAATGTGTTATTGTTTGTCATCATATATATGTGAATTGCTTCAGAAGAAAATCTCTGATGATGTCAGAGGCTCAGATTATTATATAGTGCCTTGATGAACATGACTGGAGAAAGTTAACTGTGCCCAGATTGATTTATGTCTGATTTTTACTCCAGTTATTAATGTATGACCCAAACATTTAAAAGAAATTAAGTCATCTATTGATTTCAAGTCATGTGACCTTCTGTGCAACTCTATTTCATTATTTTGTAAAAAAAAAAAATTAGCAAACCTAAAATTTTTTTTAAGAGTAGTTGATTTTTTGTGTATGATTGATTGCATCATTTTTGGTTGGATTTTATGGAAAGTGTCCTTAAGTTCATGCAAAATTGGTATTTGGAAGGTTTTTTCCAACCTTGTTGATATTTTGAGGTGGATAATTTTTTGTCATGGGAGGCTATACTGTGTATTACAGACTTTTGAGCAGCATCTCTGGTCTCTACCTACTAGATTCCAATAGCACCCATACAGAAGTTTAAACAACCAAAAGTATCTTCAGATATTGTCAAATGACCCCCTGATTGAGAAGTTGGTATACAGCAGCCAAGCCATCTCTCTACAGCATATAGCATTAAGGAACAGAAGCAGATCTTATTACTGATGTAAGTCTGTCTAGCAGTCGAATGCTGTTGTCAAAGTGAATTAATTTGTGTTATTCAGTTTTTTGAGTGGTGCATTATTCCACAAGACTTTCTAAGGATACTTGTGATTGAGAAATAAAGCAATCCTCCATAAAGGACTGTCTCTCTGCTCCTCCAGCTCTTCGATATCATGTTGTCAATAGTATGCCAAGGTTGTAATAGCATGGTTGTATTACAAGCTCTTCAACCAGAGATTGCATGCAAAATCGCAATGGTGGAGTTAAGTCTCAGAACAGGAAGTGAATTGTATCTTATCGTGGGAACGCTGTGCGTTAGCTGGGTCACCTTCAAATCCCCTGTCACACCTTTTGTTAGAGATTTTCTTCTGAAGCAATTCTCATATATACGATGACAAACAATAGCACATTCTCCTGATTTTCTTCCTTAAAAGAAAAATAACAGAGTCTAACTCACATCCAAATTATAAATTTATAATAATCTCAGTAATATCTAAATTGCCTACTATTCCTTAAGGTGTAGAAATATGATTTATTTATCTCTGCCTCTCCAGCTCAATGGCTGCCACAAGAAAAAGATGCTTTAAAGCTAGGTGAATCTTTGAATTATGTGTTGACCATTTAGACAAGGGTTCAGATGTTCCATCATCATTGCTTCCTTCTTCTCCCTATACTTCTTGCTGTAGTCCTATACTTCTTGCTGGCTCGATTTCTTCACAGATATTCGGTTCTATTCCTTCTCGCTCAAGGTATGGCCAAGACTTTGTTGCTTTGACTTATACACACCTGAGAAGAGCCCAGACCCAGAAAGCACTAAGGAGTTTAAATGTAAGACACTAGAAAAATACCAGTGGAAAAAATTGTTGTATCATTTCAGAGCCTCTATCATTGTAACAAAATTATTACTGCTACAAATTATTTAGGTGAGCTTTTAAAAATATATGTTCATTGTATTTAATTGATTTTAGAATTAGAATTCTTATAAACTTGCTTTTCATCTTTTTTTGTGTATTCTATAACTCCAAAGCATGGATTCATTTTCTATAGAACTTAATTATTTTTCAAAATCAATTATCAATACTTTTTAAAAAGATTTTGAGTTAGCAGTCCTAAAGAAAAACAAGGAGGTCTATAAATTAGGAGAAACTGCATGATAAAAACAAAGGGTAAACACTCTGAAATTGAGCAGAATTGGGTATTAATTGTTATGTTGACTCTTGTAAACCATGTGAATTTGGGTATGCTATTTAAACCTACTGAACTTCATTGTTACTATCATTAAAGTGGACTGATACCTATCTCAGAGTATCACTATGAGAAATGGAGAATAGAGACAAATAAATTAAATGTGACCTAGAATGATATTTGCATTAAGTAGGTAGTTGTACATCAATCATAATCATTTATGATGCTGATGATTATGATTGCAGAGATAATGGTGGCAGTACTAACTTGACATGGCCAGAGATACAGCACTGCAAAATCATATACAGGGGTGCCAAAAATGTATGCACATTTTAAGAGATGTTATCTATTTATTACTTTTCTAAGTTGAATTAAACTATGGCAGCAAAGTGTTGTATGATGCTTGCTCTACCATACTTCCACCATTTACTTTGACTGGCTTGCCTGTTGCGTGGTAATGCTAGCATTCATTTGATTAATGCCATCTTTTGCACAAATGTCATACTTACAGTGTGTATACATTTTTTGGCACCCCCATAGTCATGCTGGTACTGTTCTCACCCTCTTTTCTTAGTCAGGCTTAGAATCTTTCCCTCAATCCTGTGTCAAATATTGATCTTCTATTGATTGTCAACTAAGTTCTGCTAAGCAACTACTTCTTCGAAAGAGTATCTACAGTTTAATTAAAGTATTCATTATTATCAAATATAGGCTCTGAATAAAGGTAGAGACTAAGATGAAATTACTCTTTTGCTCCATCGATATTTTACCAGTGATTTGTTCTCTCCACTCCAAGATCCCCAAGCTAGTTGTAGCAGTTAGTCTTTGCTGCATAACAAGTTTCTCCAAAAATTGAAAACAGTAGTGTTTCTTATGATGCTACAGATAGGCTATGTGGTTCTTCTGTTTCAAATGAGATTGGCTGTAGTCACTTATGTAGCTACAATCAGTTTGGAACTTGGTAGGGTTGGGACATTCTGAAGGTCTTTATTCACATATCTGGTGTCTTAACTGGATCTTTAACTGGAGAGGATGGAGTGACAGGGTCACTTCATTGTCTAGGATATCTACTGTGTTCGCTATCTCTTTCTCACTCTCTCTCTCTCTCTCTCTCTCTCTCATATCCCTATCCCAACCCCTGTCCCTGTCCCTGTTCCTATTCCTCTTCCTGTTCTTGTCCCTGTCCCATCTCTGTCTCTGTCTCTATCTCTTTTATTCAGTAGTTGAGCCTTGCTGCTCTACATAATGATTTGATCTCAAGAAGGCAAATATGGAGGCTGTATAAGTCCGGAAGTCATATACCATCGTTTCTGCCATGTGCTAATGGTCAAAGAAAGTCATAGAACCAGTCCAAATTTAAGAGAATAGGAAAAAAAACCTACATGTATTGATAGGAAGAGGGACAAGTATGAATGAGAATGTGTTCATTGGCGGCCATATTTACAGACCTTCTACCATTTGACTCCACTTTTTGCCTTTTCCTCCTATCTTTTCTTCTCCTTTTTGCATAACTCTCCTGTTGGGTTCACTGGAATCACTGGTTTGTCAAGCTATATGGGGTGAGTGATTATCATTATTTTTCATGCAGTATACTTAGTGGAAAAGACATAAGCTTTAGAAACATATTGACTTCCACATGGACTTCATCTCTCCACATCTCTCCGCATCTACTTTCTTTTAGATGTAGGACACCAAGCAAAGTATGTAAGCTCTTCACCTCAGATTTCTCCTTTTAAATAGAGGACAAAGCTTACCTTGGAGGTTAATGTTATGTTCATTTTAATACAGTTTTTGCATAGTGACATTGAAACTTCATAGATCCTCAATAATGTTACTTTATTTCTCCCTGTTTCTCTCTCTCTCTCTCTCTCTCTCTCTCTCTCTCTCTCTCTCTCTCTCTCTGTGTGTGTGTGTGTGTGTGTGTGTGTGTGTGTGTGTGTGTGTCTCATTTATTTCTCTCATTACTTTTTCTTGGAAGAAAAATTGTTTTTACAATTTCTAAACACTGCTTAAAGCAACCACATTTATCCTAAGCCTACTGTTAGTATATTAAAAAAATGTTTCAAGATTTATTGAGCACTTTGACAATTACTGTTCTCTTATGCTTTGGGCCTTATTCTTTCCTGACATTGCCATGTTATCGCCACTGCTAAGCTTTGGCTTATACTTTTCTTTCTTTCCATTCCTATTCTATCATTGCCTATTCCTAGCTACATATGCAAGAAAAGTCTTTTCTGGAAGCTTTGGTTAATGTTTCTGGTTCTTCATAATCGCAACCTTGTGTTTTAATCTGTTATGTTCCTATGATCATTCTATCAATTTTATGCTCCATGATGATTTGGGGGGGGGTCTTTGAAACCATGTGTCCACCCAACTCCTCACTCCAGATTTCACACACTATAAATAGAACAACTTCTCAGTAACAACATGTTCCTTTGAATAGCCGAAGGGACAGTAAAATCTTACTTTTTGGGTCACTTCATCTATAAAATATTCTAGAGACAGTATGACTCAATACCTTGATAAAGTTTGTGAAAAAATATAAATAGAAAGAAATAGCAATGATTAGGAACAATTGAGTGATTGCAATTTTTGAAAAGACAGAATTGAAGAAAGCACATTGTCTGTCTTGATTCACACATTATTTTGTGTGATTAGAATTTCCATAAAAGAAACTCCTAACCAATATGTGACTAAGCATTAGAATAAAATAGTGAATAAAAGAATTCGGCTTCTACCATATTATAAGACTTACTATGGCTAGGCGCTTTTTAAAAAATTTGGTGTGTGCTGCTACATAATTTCTTTATTTATGCCCTTGATAAATACTATCAGAATTGTGTCCTAAGAGAGGAAATAACGTGAGAGCTGTTCTTACCATGCCAGTGGAGTTTTTTTTCACTAAACACCATTTGTTTGGTCTTTGTCCATTAAAATCCTTCTTTAATAAGTACTTCACTCTAAATCCAAAAGCAAAAGTCAGATCACATCTTTTCCTTCTAGGTCACCCAGGCATTCCTTTTCAAAGTTAAGATTAAATGCTTTAGAATGTTATGCAAGATCTCTGATACATTTTATTAGAAGTTTATTTCCAATTTCATGTTTGTCCATTATACACCACCATCCCTAATGCATGTAACATTTTTTCCAAACCATAAAGTCCTCGAACATATTTTTGTTCATACTCTCTCAATCTAGGATTCTCATTCTTTCATAAAGTTGGCCAGAACTCTTTTTTCTAGGCCCAGATCAGAGGGCTCTTTTTTTTTTAATCATTGTATTGATTCTCCCTTGTAAGAACCTTCCTTGTGTTCCACAAGTCCTTCCATTTAGTGCTCATATGTGCCACTGCATCCTCAGTTATGTCCAGTTTCCAACCAGAGGTGATCTCCATGGAGTCAAAAACTGCTTATGTGGCTCACCCTGTCATCCCAGCACTTTGGGAGGCTGAGGTGAGAGGATTACCTGAGCTCAAGACCAGGGGTTCAAGACCAGCCCAGCCCGGGAAACTTGGCGAAACCTCATCTCTACAATAAATAAAAAAGTTAGCTGGGTGTGGTAGTGCATGCCTGTAGTTCCAGTTACTTGGAAGGCTGAGGTGGAAGGATCACCTGAGCCAGCTGGTCAAGGCTGCAATGGCCGTGAGCGTGCCAATGCACTCCAGCCTGGGCGACAGAGTGAGACTCCAATTCAAAAACCAAAAACTGCTTATGTCAGCTTGATGTCTGGCAGCATCCTCCCTGTACCTGATGGGGTTGTAATAAGACCTAATGGATTTCCAACACCTTTGTAAAACTGTTGTGAGAGTCATTTTTATTTTAAGGTTTAAGTTGAATTGAAGTTAATTTGGGGAGTATCACAATTGTCATGAGATTAGTGCTGTTCTGGGACATTGCAAACACAAATTTCAGGAAATACTATTAGGAGGTTAGTGCAGGAAATGGGAAACCCAAATATACCTTTTATTCTTAACCACTAATAAGATAATTTTAAGTTTTGTTTTGGTATCATCTAGTACAAACTTAGGAGAGTCATCCCACACACAAGACTTCCTACTCAAATTTTATCATGATGTTTTTACAAGGAGAAAATCTGACGTTTCTCTATAACTTAAATTTAGCTTTATAGGAACACCTGTAGACAAAGGAAAATCCCATATCGTGATGTGCCTCATTTTTTAAACTGCATTTCAATGATCCGAATTCAATCAGACATTTTCTCTATTCTTCCTTAAAGATATTCCTTACTAAAGAGGGTTCAACACTACAGTAGCTACCAATCTTTAAGGAAGGACATAAATCTCTAACTGATAACACTGAATAATAATGAATTCTGCAGACAGACTATTTCTTGCTAGGTGGTATAAATGTAAAACATCAATAATACTTTGCATTATTTTCTAATACTGCTGGGAAACTTTGTCTGAAGTTTTTCTTATAGTACAACTTTCTGGTTTTCTGATGTTGGTAACAATAATAGTTACCGGTCAATGTTAATTTTTGTAAGAATTTAGATTTGAAATGGATCTTCTATCATGATGAAACCAAGTCTAATTCAAATACCAGACACAGAACTATTTTACTAGTGAAGGTTTACATTCACAGTGGCCATCATAAAATTATTTGGTAAGGAATAATGTTTACTTAAGTATTAGGACTTTAGGAAAATACATATCATCCATTTTTGCATCATAGTAGTTTAATTACATATATTTCACATGTGTAAACAAAGCTTCCGACACAAGATTTTACACCTCTTTCCTTATATTGGACAGTTTCAGATTCGCCTGTAGTCCCCGAGTCCAGAGATAAACATTGCTTTGTCTTTGTTTAGGAAATTTTAACTAATTTAGCTATGGGCACAGAAGCTATATATCCAGTCAGTGGGCAAAAGATCTGTTATAAAAATATTAACAGGCCTAGAGATTTAACTGCCTGAATTTCTGATTGAAACACAAAGTCATTAGCAAGATGTCTTTCATGTATCTAAGGCTCAGTGACTATGGAAAACTCAACCTCAGAAGCCCAGTTTGTATAGAAGGGTGTCATAACATTGCACAGTTGTGTAGTTTCACTTACTTTACACAATGAAGCCCTCATTATGTGAAACTATGAGGTGAATCATGATGTTGCAGGTGGTTTTTTCTCATTAGTACAGTCACGTTTTATTGACTGTTTTCTCCTTAATTGGCAACCCCAAAATTAACTGAAAGAAGTGGCATGAGTAGTAGAAATGCATGGTCTTGTGGCAGGTTGGTATGAATTGTTTCTGGTGTTGGTAAGCATCTTGACGTCCCTCAGGTTTTAACAGTTGCCCATTTACAGGCCGATGTATAACTCTCTCAGAGAAATTATCAGTGACCATTAGAAGGTAATTACCCCAGCCTTGGTTCAGTGATTTGAACTTTTCACTTAAAGAAACTTTTACAAAATCAACATATTCAAGGAATCACTCATCAAAACCTATTCAATTCTATGGTATTTTCGTTAATCTATTTCCACTAGTATTATTAAGAAGCATACTTTTTTTATTTTTTATTTTTTATTTACTTATTTATTTTTGAGTTGAAGCCTCTCTCTGTCACCCAGACTGGAGTGCAGTGGCCGCTCCTGGCCACCGCAGCCTCGACCTGTTGGGCTCCAGTGATCCTTCCGCCTCAGCCTTCCAGGTAGATGGAACTACAGGTGCATGCTACCATGCCCGGCTAGTTTTTGATTTATTGTAGAGATGAGGTCTCGCCAAGTTGCCCAGGCATGTCTCAAACCCGCGGGCTCAGGCAATCCACTCACCTCAGTGTCCCAAGGCGCGGGATTATAGGCTGAGCCACCGAGCCCGGCTAAGTTTTTTTTAAATTGAAATATTTAGTTGTCTATTTGACTTTATTTCTCTGTTAATTATTTGATGATTTTTTTTCTGAATTAAAGTGTACATATTTTAATTTGCAGATGTAGGGATTAGTCATTTCCAAGATTCAAAATGACTGGTGGTTTTATACTTAGATAGTTTCAAAATCTTTAATGTTTTTTAGTATTTTTAAAAATGTGTTATTTTGAAAAATTTTAAACCAACAAAAAAATAGAAAGGGGATTACAGTAAAATCAATGCATTTGTTATCTAGCTGTAATAATTACAACATTTAAAAGTAGATACATATACGTTTACTCTAACCAATTATAAAGTGAATAGTTTTTAATAGTCATTTTGTAGTTAGATTATTTTTAAGTTTTACAAAGGAATTTTATTGCTTTTACAGCTATTTAATCTAACTTTGATCATCACACCTAGAATATGTTATAATCGTTAATACATTAAAGACTTCTGATTTCTTAACTTTATCTTATGTTAATCCCTCACTTTATTTCATGCTGTTTTTCTGCTTTGACTTTCCACTTCTGAAAGCTGTTTTGAACATGTCTTTTTCTCACCCTCAGGGGAACGTGGTCTTCCCTTAAAACAATTTGCTAGCATTTTTCTGATTTCTTCTAACTCAATAGAAAGCCTTCTTTTCAAAAGAAAGCTGAAGTCCTGCCACCAAACTCTAACATGACTCTCCAATTCTTGCATAAGGATTTCTTTCAAACTCCCTCACTCAGTGACTTAAATTCCTTGCACAGAGTGGCTGAAATTAATAAACCAACTGCAGAATAAAGGACCTGATTAAGCTACTCTAGCACCGGTTAGAAACTCACTTATGTCTCTCTCTCTCTATATATATATACTGCTACAAGCAGCAAGAGGTTAAACAATATAATAATCTACTCTTCAGACCAGAAACTCTGTAAGATGAAAACATCTACTGCATTACCCAAGACACCCCTCTTCTTAGTTTACATTTTTTCTGGTTCGATAGAAATTGAACTAAAGCTATTATTACTTTTATTTTAATGTAAGGTGACCTATTTGGTAATTTCTATTGTCTTTTAGTGACAAAATAATTTCATTGAAGACAGTCTCACTCAGAAGCCCTTGCTACAAAACAGATACAGAGGTGACATGAGTCCTGAAATGGGGCTTCCTGACAAAGAGCACCAGCTGGTCACTTTTCCCTAACTCCCCACACACATGACCATCGCCACAATGCTTCCCCTATCCCTGGGGAACCTAAGGGCTTCAGTTTAAAAACCACAGCATTTCAATGACTGGATGTTTAATATATTAAAAAGTATTGTTATATTTTTGTGTATGTATATGGATGTGTGTCATGAGAGAGAGAGAGAGAGAGAATGTCTTGATGTCTTGAATTTGCTTCAAAAACCTGAAGAAATGAAGGAAATGGAACTAAACAAGGCTATGCTTGTATTCATAGTTGCTGAAGCTGGGTCGTGGATGTGTTAGTCAGGGCTTTCCAGAGAAGTAGAACCAACAGGAGATATTAGATAGATAGATAGATAGACGGATGGATGGATAGATAGATAAATGATAGACTAGGTAGAAGAATAAGTAGATAGGTGATAGGTAATAGAAATATAGGTTACTATGTACATGGTTATAGACATAGATTTACTTCAAGGAAGGCTTACGTAATTACATAGGATGACAAGTCTTAAACTTGTAGCACAGACTGACAAACTGGAAAGAAACTCTTGGACAGAAATTGATGCTGATGTCCTGAGGCAGAAGTCCTTCTTCCTCAGAAAAACTCAACTTTGCTCCTAAGGCCTGTCAACTGATTGGTGAGGGTCCTCTCGCTTTATAGATGATAATCTACTTAGAGTCCACTGATTGCAGACATTAGTCATATCTCCAAAACACCTTCAAAACAAAACCTAGATTAGTATTTGATTGAATAACTTGGTTATCTCAATTAGTCTATCTAAATTGACACATAAAACTCAACATTATGATGGGCCATTCTCTCTTCCATAGATTTGTAGTTTCCCACAGTAAAAAAATATGTTCCCAATGATGGTCTCTGATGTTTCAAGGTAATAAGCTTGGTCAGGGCCCAGCTGCTAACTGTGAGCCCAAATTCAGGTTCTGATTCAGGGTTTGGAATATAGGGGAATGGAGAAGACCTGCCTCAAAAGAAGATTCTGATATCAGAGTGTTCGAGACTGTTAGTCCAATGTACATTGCTAATTTTTATTTTTATTTTATTTTATTTTATTTTTTGAGTTGGAGTCTTACTCCGTCACTCAGGCTGGAGTGCAGTGGCACACTCACGGCCACCCCAGCGTCAACCTGCTGGGCTCCAGCAATCCTTTCACCTCAACCTTCCAGGTAGCCAGAACTACAGGCGCTCACTACCATGCCCAGCTAATTTTTTGATTTGTAGAGATGAGGTCTCACAAGTTGCCTAGGCTGTTCTTGAACCCGTGGGCTCAGGCAATTTCCTCATCTCGGCCTCCCAAAGTGCTGGGATTGCAGGCTTGAACCACCGCACCCAGCCTACATTCCAGTTTTTTATAGATTCCTCTCAAAAGCTAAATTCATAGCCATGAAAGAGAAACAGCACTTTTGTTTCCATCTAGATTTTCTACAAGTGGGTGAGTAGATGTGGACATGCATTTGCACATTCAGTGCATCTCTAAGGAGGTACAACCTTTGATGCAAGGGCCAGAAGACGCCCATTTACCTTACCTCCAAGAAACAGATGCCTATCACGTAGGACTTGGTTTTTGAAGCAATATGAGGGACAAGAGGTGATTAGTTCATAAGATAGGTCATACAAAAGACAAGTTTTCTGTTTATAAGAAATAGCTTGGAAGTTATAATTCTGCTTTTAAAATTGTACTAGGGGTGATTATTTTGTAAACACAGCATCTAGCCAAACTCTCAAAAGACCACAGATATTCAAATACCTAGTGCCATGAAAATACAGAATAGGGAAGGATTTTCTTAGCTTATTTATTCATTCATTTACACAGTTAAAGTACCTGTTATTTTCCACACTTTGTTTTAAATATTAGTAATAGAACAATAAGCCATGTGTAGTTCATGAAATGTATGCATGACAGATATAAAAATATACACATTTGCCTTGTAGATGTGTACATATGCTTATTTTTGTGAAAAATTTTCTGACACATGACAGCGAAGTGTCTTTTTCTAACAAAATCAGTTCGTTTTAACACTTTTATATAGATGGAAGGAACCGTAAAGTGCTTTTAAGAAGGACCCCTTTTCCAAATTCCCACAGACTCATGGGATAGGCCATCATCACTGAGCATGAAAAACCAGCTCTTCGCTTTTATACCACTTAGGTTTTCAAGCGTGGAAAGCAAATGAAAAGGCCTCACTGTACTTCACTCAAAGTCAGAAAGAACTAACACCTGAACACAATCTGAAAGCAATTTTTTGATTCTTTGTGGTGAAATAATTCCAGATTCACAGGAAGTTGCAAAGATAGTATAAAGAGGCCTGTATACCCTTCATCCAGTTCTCCCAAAGGTTGTAATTTATATAATTATAGTATAATATGAAAGCTGGAAAATTGACGTTGGTATAATCTTTGTGTATATTTTGATGCCATTTTTATCTCATGTCTGTATACTACCACCATAATCAAGACACACAACTCCATCACTACAAAGGTCTCCCTCTCACCACCCGTACAGTCATACACACCTCCGCCCTCCACTGTCCCTAATCCCGACTACTGCTAATCGGTTCTCCATCTCCAATGTTCAGAGAATGTTATATAAACGGAATCATGCTGTATGTAACCTCCTGAGATCAGTTTTTTTCCACTGAACACAATGCCCTGCAGATCCATCTAGGTTGCTCCCTGTATCAATAATGTACTGTTTGTTACGCCTGCGTTGTTTTTCATGGTATGGATATACCAATTTATTAGACACTTGCCCAGAGATTTTTGTGAGAATATGCTTTCTTTTATCTAGGGTAATTGTCCAAGAACCCCATTGCGGGTTTGCATGGTAAGGATAAGTTTAGGGTTTGTTTGTCTTCAAGTAATTGCCAAGCTATTCCCTCGAGGAACTGTTTTACTACACATTTCCACAAGCAGTGTGTGAGAGATCCATTTTCTCCACTTCCTCACCAGAATTTTATAGTCACTATTTTTGTTTTAGCATTGTAGTAGATATGTATGAATAGCACATTGCTGTCTCAACTTGTATGTCCCTAATGGCTAGTCTTTTAAAATGTCTTGCCGTGCAATTACTCATTATCTTCTAACCTCTTTAATGAAATGTCTCTTCATGTCTTTTACTTATTTTCTCATTGGATTATTTGATTTTTCTCAACGCCAAGTTTTGAGAGTTCTTTCTATATTCTAGGGATAAGTCTTCTGTTAGATGAATGGTTTGGGAATATTTTTTCCAGTGTGTAATTTGTACTATAAATATGCTCATTTAAAGCCTCCAAACAATATTAAAATGAAACAGTAACTACAGCAATGGTTTTTAGCTTAAGCCAACAACAAAACATTTTTGTTTCGATTTGCAAACACATGGTTATGATAGAAAACTGGCCAAATGTAGTTGAATTTCTTATTGCTTTAGACTTTCTACAAACAACACTTTGCCTGTTGCCTACAGGGTTTTGGACCGCTTCTACGACCCTGGCCTGGGTGGTATGCTATTGACCCTACTAGACCCAGAGATCAGGGGGTTTTTGTAACACTCTCAGAGTCATAAAATTCACAATAGACCGTTGTACAATTCTGTATGTGGAAAAATCCCAAAATACTCAAATCATATGCTTTTGTTGAAGAAAAATTCCTTGATGACATATTCCAACCAACAGAAATGATTCAAAATTATACATTTAAGAAAGGGGAAGATATGGATTTGTGTCTTTCTTTAACCAGTTTGGACCAGTTATATATTAATCCGGAAGGAGTCTGCAGTTCACAGAGTCAGCCAGACCCTTTTGCAATTCTCTGAATTATTCATCTTTCCCTTCCAGTCAGTTTTGTGTGTCAGGAGCTGGTTTTTTTCTGGGACACATCATTTTAACTTCCAGTTCAGATACCCGCCTTGTTAGAGCACAACTTATAACACCAGCTAGCTGTGTGTATCTGACACCAGAACAACCATTCATCTTTATCACTGTTGATGCAGGTCTGGGTCTCTGGCTAGCAGCTCTATTAGACGACAGGACGTTTTCTAGAGAGTGTTCTTGGGATCAAAGCTTGTGTGAAGGAAGGAACTGGGCAGAGAGAAATGTCAGGCTGCAATGCAGGGACAAGATATTTTCTAGACAACCTCTTTAGATCTCCTCCCACTGTGGGAGCTTTTCTGTCTTCTCAATAAATCCTACTTTCTCAGAAAAAAAAAGATATTTGCTAACTCCAAGTTCACCACCAGCTAAGACATGGTGGTCTTCAGAGTTGTCTTGAATCATGCGGGAGACCTCCCCCATTACACTCCCATACGGACCATCATTGAATGTGATGTTCTTCTGAGAAAAGTCACTCTTTCCAACTGAAGGCGATTCCAGAGGTAAGAGGCGACAACTCTGGACAGCATATTCCTGGCGGCTGGGGACCCCAGGCTTCTAATCCCGAGGGGCCACTGGGCAAGGGAGCACAGCATGCACTACAGCTCTGCCAGCAGACCCTCAGTCTATTTATTTCCCATCACAAAAGCAAAGTTACAGGGGGTAAAAGCTGTAGGGCTCGATGACCACGTCTGTGAATAGCTGCTGCACTCCATCCTGGGCAACACAGAGAGACCCCATCTCTAAAAATTAAAGCAAAACAAAGCTACAAAGCAGAGCTTCGTTAGTGGTCCAATACTCATTTGCATCTCAAACTTTTTTTTTTTTTGAGTTGGAGTCTCACTCTGTCGCCCATACTGGCCTGCAGTGGCCGCTCCCAGCCACCACAGCCTCAACCTGCTGGGCTCCAGCTATCCTTCTGCCTCAGCCTTCTGAGTAGCCGGAATTACAGGAATGTGCTACCACGCCCGGCTGATTTTTTTTTGATTTATTGTAGAGATGAGGTCTCGCTGCCCAAGCGGGTCTCGAACCCGCGGGCTCAGGCAATTCACTCACCTCAGCCTCCCAAAGGCACGGGATTACAGGCTGAGCCACCGAGTCCGGCTGCATCTCAAACTTTTTAATAAAAATGTGTCTAAAAATATAACAAATGTTTTATAAAATGTACATACATAATGATCATATCTGCTCAAAATGTATATTGAATGAACTGAGTCATAGACTTTTTTTAGTTGAAGCCAGTCCTATGTCCATTGGTGAATATTTTCCCATTAAATCCTCCTTAAATCTAGCATCAATAAGTATTCCTGTGTTAATTGTGTTTAAGATTAGTTTATATAATATGATATCGGTGATGTTAAAAAAAAAAGCCTAGGACAAAATTGAAAAATAAATTCAGAAAGTGTTACATTATTTCTGGGTAAAGATATATGAAAGAGATTCATTTCTGGCTTTACACTACTTAATTTCTAAATTTTTAAACGTTCATGCATTATTTTTAATATTCAAGGAACAAATGTGTACATACTATACAATTGCAGTTGAGTTTATAAAAAATAAATGCAATAAAACTTTGGAAGAAAATACACAAACTCTTTTTTTTGAGTTGGGGGGGTCTCATTCTATTGCTCAGGCTAGAGTGCAGTGGCATGATTATGGCTCGCTATAGCCTCTGGAGTAGCTGGGACTACAGGTGCATGCCACTGCACCTGGCTAATTTTTTTTTAAATTTTTTTTGTAGAGACAAGGTCTCACTGTATTGTCCAGGCAGTTCTCAAAGTCCTGGGCCCAAGTAATATTCCTGCTTAGGTCACTCAAATTTCTAGGATTACAGGTGTAAGCCGCCACATCCATCAAGGAAATGCACGGAATTTTTGATATTGAAGGCAATCAGGCATTATTTCTTTTTTATTTATCTATATTTCCCCAGTCTTCCATAATGAGTTTATATTAACTTTACTTTCATTTTTTTAAAAAAATGTCTTTTTATAAATTACAAAAACTTTACCCGATTAAAATCTGAGTGTGCCCTTAGTTCCTGTTGGATAGTCTTATCAGGTTAAAGACGTTTCCTTCAATTGCTTGCTTATTATAAACTTTAAAAAAAACCAAATATCTATTGAGATATATTTTTTAAATCCATATTTACTGAGATGGCTGTATGTCTTTTTCTTTACAAATCTGCTGAATTATATAAAAATTCCTTAAGATGAAACCATTCTTAGCATAAATATCAAATGAGCTTGAAACATTTTCCTTTTAATATACTTTATTCAGTTTACTCATGTTTTATTAGGATCTTTGCATCTATAAGTAAAATTGCCCTATACTTCTTTTTGTATTAAACTCATCTAGTAATGGTGTCAAGTTTTCCAGACCTGTAGTTTGAATTCAGGAAAGTTTAGACTTTTTTGCTCTCTAAAGTTATTATAAGAATTATTTGTTCCTTTAAGGCTTGATGACATTGACCTTAGAAACCTCTGAAGTAGGTCTCAGAGTGGAGGTTGTGTCAGTGACAAGAGTGAGATGGTCTCCTTCTGTGCTTCTTTCCACAGTTATTGGCCTAGTTAAGATTTTTACAACTTTTTGGATTTATTTTAATAATTGACTACACCTCCAAAGTATTCATTTAATCTGAAAATCCATGCTAATATAATTTTGTACAAAGTAATTTTATGATTTTTAGGGTCTTCTAAATTCATGGTCTTTTTTTGTTCTTAATATCACTTGTGTTTTCACTATTATTTTTCCTTGACTATAGCAACCAGAAGTTTAATTTTCTTATTTTTCTTTTGTTTTATTGGACACAATTCTGTTATCTATTTTATATATTTGTATTTTTGTATCTATAACCTTCTAGCTTACTCTTATTTGTTGTTCTCTTATTAACTGATTATATTTACTTTGTATCTTGAAGAAAAGTTCTACATGTTTTACATTTTAAATATTTGGTTTAATGTATTGGATATTTATATGTGATATTTTTCATAAGACATGCATTTTGAATATTAATTTTTTTCTGATTCATCTTTGATCACATCTACTGAATTTAAATATCAAATATGCTTAGTGATATTGTTTCTAATATACAGAGTGCCAAAAAAATGGACACACATTTTAAGAAAGGAAAACGCTGTATTAAACTGGTGATACTGAATATACACTGATAAAAAATGAATACAAGCCATGCTTGACTTCTGCAATGACAAAAGGTGCTCACAGTGGTCACCATCGGGGTCCAGACACTTCTGATGACAGTGAACGACTTCAGGACTTGGTGCTGTGTGAGGCCTCCCAGATCTTCCCTTATATACATCATACACAGGACCATGGGTCTCGGACGGATCATGGATACATTCAGTCATTAGGTGTGTTGGAGGTTCTCTTGCATACTCACACCTCCGTTGTCATGTACTTCCACAACGTTCTTGGATTTCAAATACTACTCCAAAATGGCCTTGCGCTCCTCGAATGACAATAGTGCTTCTGTCATTTTCTTCGACTGTGCTGCCTGTAGCATGATGACACTGGCATTCATTTGATTTTTATTTCATTTTAGTTGTTTATTTTAAAGATGTGGGATACAAGTCAGAATTAGGCACATAAGTGGTCATTACACAGGTGAAGTTTGGGCCTCCCATTGGTCCTTACTTCTCCTGGTTTGGGATCAGGTACGCTTATTGATGCTATGTGTCCCCCCCAACCCCCAGTAGTGTCTCACTACAGCCAATCCTTTTCTTGTAGTATTATGATAAATGTTCAGGATCTACTTATGAGTGAAAACATGTAGTACTCAATTCTTTGTTTATGTGATAGATCACTGAATATGATAGACTCTAAATCCATTCAAGTTGCTGTGAAGTCCATAATTTTGTCCTGCTCTATGGCTGTGTAATATTCTATTGTGTATATGTACCGCATTTTAATAATCCAGGCCACTATCGATGGGCAGCACGGTTAGTTCCATGCTTTTGCTATTGTGAATCATGCTACAGTAAACATGAGTATGCAGGCATTTTTTTGTAGAGTGATTTAAGTTCCTCCAGGTATATTCCCAGAAGGGGGATTGCTGGGTCATATGGAAGGTTGATTTTTACATCTTTTAGAAATTACCACACTGTTTTCCACATACATTGTACTAATTTACACTCCCACCAACAGTATAGAAGCATTCCCCTTTTTCTGCAACCTCTCCAGCATCTGATGTTTTTTGAGTTATTAGAGATGGCCATCCTAAGTTAGATGGTATCTCAGTGTGATTTTGACTTGCATTTCTTTGATGATTAGTGATGTTTAGCATTTTTTTAACTGAACCCCGAAGAAATACAAGAGATTACCAGAGACTACTGTGTGCACCTGTATGGAAACAAACTCGAAAGCCAAAATGAAACAGAATTTTCTGATGTCACACAACCTCCCAAGGTTGAAACAAGAAGAAATTGTGACCCTAAATAGACCAATAACAACTCATAAAATTGACTTCATCATAAGAAAACCACCTAAAAAAACCCCAAAAACCCTGGACCGGATGACTTTCCAGTGGAATTGTACAATTCTACAAAACATACAAGGAGGAGCTGATACTGATCCTGATGAAAGTATTTCAGGTGATCGAGAAAGATGGAACTCATTTTATGGGGCTAACATCACACTGATATCCAGGTAAAAAAAAGGAGAACTACAGGCCAATATCCCTGATGAACATAAATACAAAAATTCTCAACAATATTCTAGCAAATCAAATTCAGCAAGACGTCTCAAAAATTGTTCACCATGATCAAGTATACTTCATCAGCAAGACCATAAATGTAATTCAGTAAATCAACAGATGTAAAAACAAGAACCACATTATTATATCATTAGATGCAGAAAAAAACTTTTGACAAAATCCAGCATCCCTTCTTGATAAAAACCTTCGACCACCTAGGCATAGAGGGAACATATCTTAAAATAGTAAGAACCATCTACAATAAACTCAAACCAACATGTTGCTAAACAGACAGCAGTTGGTAGCAATTCCCCTGAAAACTGGAGCATTCATCTGATTTACGCTGTCTTTTGAGCAAATGTCATACTACACATTGCTACTGTAATTCAATTCAACTTCAAAAATAATACATAGATAGCATCTCTTAAAATGTGTATACTTTTTCTGGCACTCCAGGCATTTCTGTAATAATAGTTTATTTTCAAAATTCTTTAAGTTCATCTACTAATTTCTCTTAAAATAAAAAAATTATACAGAATCTTAATAAATCAAAATGATGAGTTTGAATCATTAGGTGGAAGATTTTTTTCACCCATACGACTTTTATTTTTGGAATATTTTTGAAATTTTGTTTGCAGAACAAAATGAACTGGTATAAATAGTCCATGAACTTGTGAAAGGTATGGGCATTCTTTGTTTGATGGATTCCATAGGTATATGTGTATTAATTGCAGATAACAAGTAGTATTAAAATTCTCTACAATTTTATTAATGTTTTGTCATTACAATCGACCAATTTCTGATACAAGTTAAATTATTTCACTATGATTCTGGATTTTCAAGTTTTGTGTGTCTAACTTTTTATTTTTACTTTTAATGCTATCTAATTTGCAGCATAAAAATTCATATTTTTATTATAACTCTTCAGTAAGGGGTTTTTTCCTAGCCATCTTAAACTAGAAGATTCTGCATTAATATTTAAAATGAGAACAAGTGCTCTAACTTTTTAAAAAGCCTGTTATAAAAGCAGTTACAATGCAAAATGGCAGTTATAAGGGAAAGTGGAAAGGAAATGAAGACTAGAATGGCAACAGGAAAGGGAATATTTTTCAGTGTATGTCTGTTTGGGTGCAAGAAGGAGAGTGACACGGGAGACAAGAAGACCCTGTGTAGCAGAGGAAATAATTCCTGTCTAGGAGAGATTGATTTTGACTCAACAGGATAACACAGATAAGTGAAAAATCTCTGGGACCGTAGTTCAGTGGGCTATAATTTTCTGTGGTGAGGTGGAAAGGACATGTGGTTTCAAGTATGATCATTGAGGATTCAAACATCAGCCCTTCCACTTGCTGTGTAAATCTGGGCAAGTACACAGTTTTTATGACCCTTAATTTTATTTTCAGTGAATGAAAAAACCAATGCCTAACAAAGTGAGAATTCAATGAGAATCGAGACAAAGTTCCTGGCATGATGCCTTGACCATGATGGGGGCTCAGGGAATAGTGTTGACACAGAATGTTTTGCTGAGAAGTAGTCCTCTCCTGCTGTTTCCTTCCTTCCTCCCTCCCTCCCTCCCTCTTTTCTCTCTCTCTCTCTCTCTCTCTCTCTCTCTCTCTCTCTCTCTCTCTCTCACTGTTGCCCAAGCTGAAGTGCAGTGGCACAATCATGGCTCACCATAGCCTTGATCTCCTGGCCTCAGGTGATCCTTCCACTGCAGCCTCCTGAGTAGCTGAGACTACAAGCATGTGTCACCATACCCAGCTAAGTTTTTTAATTTTTTGGTACAGATAAAGTCTTACTATATTGCCCAAGCTGGTCTCGAAGTCCTGAACTCAAGCAATTCTTGCCCCAGCCTCTCAAAGTGATGGGATTATAGGCATGAGCCACTGCATCCAACCCTCTTAACTTTCATGGTTCATAATTTTTAGTTTCTTTTGCATGTACCCTAAACTCTCTTTCACATCTTTTCTCTGTAGCTATCTGGCAAAGCTGTAAACTTGAAAGAATCAACAATCATTTTTCTCTGGACTGCACACAGATAACTATAAACTGATGGGATAAACCTACACTTGGGCAGATGGTAACCACTCTAAATTTATTATCAACCTTATATGGGCTGGTTCAATTCCTTTAAAAATATACCACTTTTCTTACTGGGCTTGGCCTCCCTTTCTCTGTAAGTCTTACTGCCCTCAAAGCATCAGCTCCTACTAATTACCCCTCACTCTTAGCATTTGATTTCACCTCTAAAGCTATGAAAAATAAAGAGAGAAAAGAGGGAAGAAGGAAGTGCGGAAGACGGGAGGGAGGGAGAGAGAGGGAAAGAAGGAAGGAAGGAGGAGAGAGAGGGGGAAAGGAAGGAGAAATAGGAGGAAGGAAGGAAGGGAGGAAGGAAAGCTTGTTTCAGAGTGGCGCTATCTCATCTTCCTGCCATCAACCCTGTATGTTTACCTCCATGTACAATCAATCTCCTCCTTTCTTCCTATTAAGAGGTTGATGGGATGTCTCTTGCCTCTAAGTATCTCACTCAAAGTGAACTCTGAAGACGGTATGACTCCTCTCTGTTTGAACATTCTTTTCCCTCAGATTCGCTGACACTCCCTTGACCATGTTCCTCCTTTTTGGCTTCTCCTTTTCAGATTCTTTCCTGCATCACAGTTGCCCTGTTACCTGTTGGAGGACCTAGACTTGCTCCTCTCCTCTGAATACCCTTGTTAGATCATTTCATGGTCCCTGAAGTGACAAAACCAGGCAGCTCTGCTCTCTGCATGTTCTTCACGTGTGTCAGCCTTGCTCCATCTCTAATGCTACCACTCTAGTCTAAGCTGACTGTGTCTCTGCTGAGCTACTGAGTAATCTGTCAACCACCGTTGACTCTCTCTAATCCATTCACACGCTATAAGTCAACGTGTTATTTGAGAACTCAAATACTCCCATGTCATTTCTGTGTTTAAAATCTTGTTATGACTTCATGTGCTCCACCACTCTACATTGCTAACCTCTGCTCTGTTACGGGAAAGGAAAAGAAAGTGAAAGAGAGAAGAATACAGAGGGAGAGAGAGAGAGAGAGATTGAGAGAGAGAGATCTTCTTATTCAATATATTTTAGGAACTTTTTGCTAGAGCAACTTAGGCTGCTTCCTGACTAATACTTTTATCATTGCACTAAAGTCAAGAGAACAAATTTTAATGTGTCTTCAAAAACCCTGTTGATCTGTCTTGTTCCTGCCTGTGGTCTAGTTTGTGCCTTTCTTCCCTTCATTCTCTATGTCCTGACTCTTCTGGACTTCTTCCAGTTCTTCAAAGATGCTGAGCTCCTCTCCATCCAAGGCCTGCATATCTATTATTTGCTTCCCCCTTTCTGTCTTATTAAGAACTATTCCCTCTTCAGACTTTAACCCTGGATCATCCATCCCAAGCAATTTGCCCCTCACCACCACCTACTTCATAGAATTATATCAAGTTCCACTGTTCATTGACTGATATCACTTTGTTCTGGTCCGTTTTTGTTATGAAACATTTTTTGCATTAAAAATACAATATGTTTAAGATATTATTATAAATCTTCATGCACCCAAAATGCGGTTTAAGACATAGAATTGTACTAATATCATTTAGTAGGACTCTATTTCCCAGCTTCTTTTGCAACTAGTTGCAGTCATGTGATTACGAAGTGTCTTACAGCGGCTGTATATTTCTCTACACAATGTGTTAGTTTGCATGTGTGTGGATATGACAAAAATGTTGCCATGCTTTCTGAAATCCTTTATTTCTTGCATTTAAACTCTACATTATGTTGTTGAGATATTTCCATGTTACTAGGCAGATACTACTTTGTTCATTTTCCATTTAATTCCCACATAAGCCCAGTGTAGTAGAATTATAATGTTCTGAGTCTTGACTGAGCTATTCCACGCTTTGTTGTCTGTCTGGACATCTGGTTTGTTTCTAGTTATATAAACAAACACACGTGCATATTATGTACTTATGTATACATTGATGTGTTTGTAGATATGCAGATTACAAGTATTGCTGTCATGAATATTTTGTGTGTGTGTGTGTGTGTGTGTGTGTATTTTTTTTTTTTAAAGAATGAGTTACTCCATATTCTCTTTGTGATATTTTTTCACTTGGAAGCCACCAACAAGGACCATTTTAAATTCATCTCTCAGCTTAGGAGATTCTAGATCACATGGTGATCTAGACCCAATCTTGAATGAGGGTTCACTTGTGACTCAGAATGTTCACGGGAACCTTTTTTTCCTTGTATATAGAGCCAAGACTAAGACAAATACATTTCTTTGATATTTCTTTGAGGAAGCCTTTTCTAAGATGATGAAATTGCTGTTGTTTGATTTGGAAAAGCCTCAGTTTTTCATTAGATTTTGCTACTGAGAAGGGACTCAGCTTATTGATTGTCATAAATATCTAATCTGGTCCATTTTGTAGTCCACATTGTAATTCCACTTAGCACAGTGAAGCCAATTCATAAGGCATAACCAGCCTGCTGGCTATTCCTACCAAATTCCTGTAGCCATTATCTTAAAACTCTGTCTGTTTTCAAATTTAAATGTATTTAAATTGACTCCCTGCTGGAGCAATAATTACATTTTCAATTGCAATTTTCAAGAGTTCTGTGTGGACCAAAAAATCTAACACATGAAGACATTATCTTAACTTTTAGCAATACAATGAAATGTGCTTTGTTCAGCCATCAGTTTTTATAAGTGCCTCATTTGATATTATTCTTTGTATTTTTGAATTATTTTAGCAATTCAAGTCTACTTTAAACACTCTTTCAAGATATGCAGCAAAAGATGAATAATTAAAGAAAAGTTAATATCAAATTAGACTTTCACAGTGAATTAAACACCCTATTTGTTGGTCATTAAAGCACCCTGGTGAGAGGTATGGGGATAGAGACTGTCATTAAAGCTCTTAAAAGACTTGAAGTCCAAGCTCAAATGGGCAGGGACATTATGCGACATCCAACACAAAGCAACAATCGTGGACATTGAATGAAGTCATTAGCAGACTTGGCATCACTTGTGAAGGAAAGATTAGTCTGGTTTCTCATACTGACTCTGTTATCAATGAAGTCAGCTTGGCCCCAACATGAAGCTCTTTGTGGTCCAGTGTTGTGAGCCCAATATACAAAAACTTCAGTGGGGGTCAAACAGGACAGGCTTTAATTTTATGACCATAAAGTGGAGAAGCAGAAACATGGTTCGCAAATCAACTTCTCTCTGAGAAGGAGGTGAAAGGGTTAAAATATAGTTTCTTTAATGAAGGAGTTGGACATTCAAACAATGGTAGGAATATTCATGTCTTTTCTGGGAATTGACAGAGATTTCTTGGAATTTGAGTCACACCCCTTTTCTCTCCTTTTTTGGTCATTTTCTGTCATGGCTGTTGAAAGGCATGTCATAAATGACCTGGAAAGCAGATTATAAAAAGGTTAGATGTTCTTCAGAGGTCAGGTGCACCTCCACGTTGAATCTCACAGGTTTAGCTGGTTTGGGCAAGAGAGGAACTTCTGTTCACAGGTCATTCTGTTTCTTAAAGATAAGCAGGGTTAGGTCAGGGTAGAAACTCAGCTAGGTCACATAGACATGACACTGGGTAACATATCCTTACTAGCTGTGTGACTGTATAACATGTTATTAGACCCTCTGTTTTCTTCCCCAGTAAATGGAGGATAATAACACTTATAAGGTATTTATGAGGATCAATTTCATAATCTACTGAAGATCCAGAACAGAACGTGGCACACAATGGCCATCAATAATAGTTACATGACTTCTGTGACATAGCAACCAGAACAAATTATTTTATGAAAGTGAGAAATCAGAACCTTTATAATACTAGAGAGATCTGATGACTATGCTTAAATAAATAGTAGTTGTTAGTGTTTTTTTATATTTTGCAATCACTGTAACATAGATGTAGTATGAAATTGTATGTTGACTAATTAGCCAAATAGAGACTCAATGTTTCTTAATGTGATATAACCATTTTATTTAGTTTTCTCAAAAAATAGCCCTATGGAAAGAAAATAATATAGCTTGATCCTTGCCTGGCTTTACTGAAATATAGTCTACTTATTAAAGATTCAAAGATTAAAAAATTTAAAAGTAAAGATGTAAAGATATTGGGCATACATATATGTCTGTGTGAAGGCAGTTTGGCTAGGCAAGAGCATATAAATAGATACATAAGTCTGACAAGTTCACAATTAAAATTTTTGTATTATATAAATAAATTCCAAAGTCAAGTAACAAATTGAGAATACTTTTGGCAGTATACGTGACAAGAAATGTCAATTACTGTCTACAAAGAGCTAGTGCAAATAAATTGAAAAGTACTAATTTAGTTTTGCAATTGGCAAAAATCTGAATAGACTTCAGAAAAATGCAAATGGGTTCTAAATATTTAAAGTGCATTCATTCATACTCATGATTTTTAGAATATAAATTCAAATAATAACATGGCATTTTTCAGCTATCAAAGTGTTCGACCATCCTCACTCAATAGCTCGTAATTCTGGGTTGTGTATGGTGAAGCAGGCAACTCCATTCACTTGCTTGGAGTGTAAATTTCTGGAATGAAGTTTGGAATATGTATACCAAAAGTGAAAATGTGCATATCCTCAGCTAGTCATTTATTTTCTGTATAGACTCACAGTTCTGTGCACTTAGGGATTTTCTTTGCAGGGTTGTCTATACAGATTTTTTTTTTAATCTTGCATAAACCTATTAAAATAATTATAAATGTGGATATAGAATATGTACTAGAATTTTTTCTAGAAATTTTGCAAGCTGTCGAGAGTGAAATCAGGGAGATGAGTGTGGGTTAGCATGATGGAGAGAGTGACACCCTCACATGCTTTTCTCAGCAATTTGAAAGTTCTTGTATTTACATGTGTGTTTTACTTTAATTTTTTAAATGAATGCAGTTATTATCATTGTATTAAGAATATAAATTGAAAGGGACTAAGATTAAATGAAATGTCATTAGGAGCTGGCAGATTAAGTGTTGAAAAACATGTACTATGTGTCCTTGAAAGGGAGTTGTCAAAACTGGGCATTCTTGGGATGAAATGATGCATTCATTGGTGTCTAATGAGTTTTGTTTTCCCCCAGACAAAGTCAAGGGAAGATCGAGAGCAGGGACCCACTTTGACTCAGCCCGGAGACGGAGTCGAGCAGTCCTTTATCATATCTCTGGGCACCTGCAAAGAAGAGAAAAGAACAAATTGAAAATAAATAATGTAGGTGGTATGTGTGTACACGACGCATGCTAGAGTTACTCCCAGTGGCAATGTTTGACTCGCTAAAGAAAGGTTCAATTACTCATTGACTGGCTTTCCTATATTTTTTTTCCACTTTGGTTTGTGCTTTCCTATAAAGAACAAACTGGAAAAGGTCAGTAGTCGTGAGGCGTTTCTGTAATAAAAGTGCTTAATCACAACGTTATCACAGCACAGAGATTAGAATATTATTGTAGTGCAGTACAATATGGTACCAGGGTTTTACCAGTGGGGACAACCTGTCTGCATTTTATGAGACAAAATGATGCAGCAGCTTGTATGACACTCTCATACTTTGCTGGTTAACATTTCTCTGTTTTGGGGTGCAGTGGCTCACCTGTAATCCCAGCACTTTGGGAGGCCGAGCCCAGGATTTGAGACCAGCTGGGGAAAATTGGCAAGACCTCGTTTCTACAACAAATCAAAAAATTAGCTGGGGTTGGTGGCATGCATCTGAAGTCTTGCCACTTGGACAGCTCAAGTGGAAGAATCACCTGAGCCCAGCAGGTCGAGGTTGCAGTAGCCATAACCAGGTCACTGCATTCTATCCTGGGCAACAGAGTGAGATTCCTACCCAAAAAAAAAAAAAAATTAGCTGTTTTAATTTTAGCTCCAACTGTTTTACACTTTATCTAATATCATATAATGCTTTTCTCCAGGGAGACCATGATCAAGTCAAAGTCATTGTTCCATGTAAAAATGTACATTTTATACAAAACACAGTTGGAAATTTCAAACGGTGAAACACTGGATTTGAAATTGCATACCATACATTACTTTTTTTTTTAAGTTGCCCTTTTAGTAAATTACAGCAAGGTTGTTTCCTGAAACATGGTGCTTATCTGTCAAAAGCAACAGCAGATCATAGCCCCATAAGACACGGTTTCTTCCCGTTTACACCAAACACATTCTCCAGGATTTCACACATAATTTCATGATTGGGTTTTTAGCACTAAAAGACTTCACCAAGAAACCTAGAACAATGTGTATTTAGTTGTAGACATCCACGGATAAGTTTGTTTCAAATGATGACCATGTCGTTAATGTACATTAAAGAATAAGATAACATGTCTAAGGGGTTGGATGATTATGAGTGGCATATTGAATATTCAGGGTCTAACTTGCCAATGGCATTAGAAAAAGTCACTGCCAGCCGGGCTCGGTGGCTCAGCCTGTAATCCCGCGCTTTGGGAGGCTGAGGTGAGTGAATTACCTGAGCCAGCAGGTTTGAGACCCGCCTGGGCAACTTGGCGAGACCTCATCTCTACAATAAATCAAAAAAATTAGCTGGGTGTGGTAGCGTGTGCCTGTAGTTCCAGTTACTTGGAAGGCTGAGGCAGAAGGATCACCTGAGCCCAGCAAGTTGAGGCTGCGGTGGCTGGGAGCGGCCACTGCACTCCAGTCTGGGTGACGGAGTGAGACTCCAACTCAAAAAAGAAAAGAAAAGAAAAGAAAAAGTCACAGCCAGCAACCAAAGCTGTTTTGGAATTGATCTAAGATCCAGAAGTTCTGGGAGTTTACCACCCAAGGTGCACGCTTTGACTCCTTACTTTTGACGTCATCGACTGGGAGGCCACCTAAACTCACATACACACGCTTTGATGAAACAGGGCCATGCAGCCAACATGCAAATGTCCATTTCTCTGATTGTGGTATACAAAGAAGGATGTATGAACCCAGGGCAGCAAGCGAGAACAGACACAAGAGTGCTGCAAACCCCGTTCTACTTCAGTGTAATTGTTTTTCTGGAAGCTAGAACAAGATGTTTCGAATCACTCGTCCTCCAAGGACTGCCATCCCTGCCTGTGCTGGTCTACCATGCCCTGATGTGGAGAGTCACATGCTGTTTTTTTGGTCCTGACTCAATATAAAGGTTTTCTAGGGACACCTGTGCCTTCGTGTCTCATTGATTTCCTGAGAGTCCAGGGACTTGAAACAGTGCCCACCCCTTGATCTGTGGGTCCCTCTGCCAGTGCCTGGTCACATCCCCCTCCAGTTTCCAAGGCAGCCTTAGTGACAGCACAAAGTCCGAGGAAGAAACAAAGGGAACCGCGTCTGGGCTTGATTCCATGCGAGCCAACCTGCAAAGCACCTAAACAAATATTGTCCAGAGATTCTGCAGTACGGAAAGCTGACACCGTCGTCCAGCTTTTAGTGGAGAATCATGTCAATGTAGCAGGTATTAGTGAGCTTTCAAATGCATTTGCTGAGCCTGCTAGCTGTCCCTTTAGACTCAACAGAGTACAAAATAGTAGTCAAAAATCCGATTTTAAAATAATCATAATTCCCACGGCTTAGCTAATTTGCTTAATTGCCATTCATTTCATCAGTACAAGCGTCAGAGTGGAGCGTTCAAATAATACACAGTAATTTAAAATTTCTAACCAACATGGTGACTCTGACATGACAGGTAGCATCTCACTCCTGAAGTGCAGTGTGGAAGGGCACAGTTCACTGTCTCCTTTCCAGAAGAAGGTAAAGTGGCCAAAAGGCAGGTAGCAGGAGGAAAGACAGAAGAATAAGGAATGATCTGTATAGTTTATTGAGTAAACAATCAATTTAGTGAGAAGCCTGGCTGTAATAACATTTGCACACATGAAAGAAAGAATTCTTAATATTTTATAGCCCTCTGCTATTTACAAATTCCTTTTACTTACATTATGTTATTTGATTTTTATAGCAAACCAGTACCAGGTATGATTTTTATTAGTCCCATTTTAATGATGGGAAAAAACCCAACTTATTAAAAATCTCAAAATTGGTCAGGCACAGTGGCTCATGTCTGTAATTCTAGCAATTAGGGAGGTTGAGGCGAGAGGATGGCCTGAGCCCAGGGGTTTGAGACCAGCCTGGGCAACATGGCGAGACCCTGTCTCTACAAAAATAAAAACAAAAATAAACCAGGCATGGTAACACATGACCATAGTCCCAGCTACTTGGGAGGCTGAGGTGGAAGGATCATCTGAACCCAGGAGGTCAAGGCTGCAGTGAGCCTTGATCATGCCACTGTACTCCAGCCTGGGCGATAGATGAGACCCCCAACTCAAAAAACAAACAAAAAATCTCAAAGTTGGAAACAGCGGCTACGGAATCCAGTCTTGAATCTTCTGACTCAAGTCCACTGTGCCTCTGACACCCGCCCTGCAGACTCCTTGACACAGCTTTGTCGAGCAAAAATCTCCTCAGCTCCTCTGGTCATTAGCAAGGTCCAAGAGTCAGGATTCATCCCACCGGTCCTGGCTCTCACTTTGTCTTGTGCATCTTGAAAGAGGGATTTGGCTTTTGCCTTCTTCGATATGTTCCTCTGTCTATTAAATGAAAATGGAACAATGCAAATGTCTTCAACACAAAGTTGTCAAGATCACCTACGACCTTGGGAAGCTTGCAAGGAGAGGGCTACAAATGCTGTGATATTTCTGGGTCAGGACTGTGTTAGTGGTCATCGAAGGTCTATGCTGTGTGCAGGTCACCCAGTGCAGTGACTGTAGAAACATATTCTTACCCACTTTCTGGTTCAGATGATAGCGTCAGAAACATGTTGCCAAAATCGTTTAGGGAACCTTACGTAGGCATTGGAGTTAGCTGTCGTGTTTCATTCATTCATAGGGATGATTTGAACACCCAAAACATCATTGACACTAAAGAAATATGCTTCAGGCCGGGCTCGGTGGCTCAGCCTGTCATCCCAGCACTTTGAGAGGCCAAGGCGAGTGGATTGCCTGAGCCCTTGGGTTTGAGACCAGCCTGGGCAACTTGGAGAGACCTCTTCTCCACAATAAATAAAAAATGAACTGAGCATTGTAGCGTGTTCCTGTCAATCCAGCCCCTCGGAATGCTGAGGCTGAAGGATTGTCTGAGCCTAGCAAGTCGACGCTAGGGTGGCCGTGAGCATGCCACTGCCCTCCAGTCTGGGCGACAGAGTGACTCCAACTCAAAAAAAAGAGAGAAAGAATTGTGCTTCAGAATGAATAAATCATAGAGATCTAGATTAGTTGATGTTATCGTTTCTCAAACTCCATATGTTTGAAGGTTATAAATAATACACCTTCCTACCCTACTTCTTGCCAAGAAACACAACTTATCAATTGTACTTCCATCGTAAGAAAGTTTCTTTCATTCAAAAGGTTTTTTGAAACCACTTGACAAATACTGTGATGCAAGAAGAGGAACATCCATTTTTTTTCACTCAGGTGACCATGTAAAGATATATGTAAGAGCCCAGGCATGGTGGCTCATGTCTGTAATACCAGCACTTTGGGAGGCCAAGGCAGGAGGATCACTTGAGCCCAGGAGTTTGAGACCAGTTTGGGCAAAACAGTGAGATCTTGTCTCCACAAAATACATACGTACATACATAAACATTTTTTTAAAAGAAAACAAAAGCCAGGAGTGCTGGCATGCCTATAGTCCCAACTACTTAGGAGACTGAGATGAAAGGATTGCCTGAACCCAGGAGGTCGAAGCTGTGGTGAGCTGTGATAGTGCCATTGCACACAAGCCTGGACAACAGAGTAAGACCCTAATTCAAAAAACAAAACAAAATAAAAACATGTATGCAGAATTTAAGTTAACACACATTTCAAAATTTAAATCTAATCTGAGAAGTATTGAATCTCAATATACTTTAAAATAATATGTCCTAAGTAGCCTGCAAACATGAAATCGTGTAATTTATTTTCTGATTTGAGGAGGTAACTAATGTCTTGTTTAACTTTTGCAACAGAATCACTAATGCTTCACATGATCAACTTAATCAACAACAACAACAAAAACTTCTTGAGTTTTGAGTTTTCCCAAATTCTTACCCCAAGACCTGACTTTTCCTTCAAACAATGCAAAATTTTAATTTCTGTAATGTGATAGTGAAAACTTACTTGGACAGAAAATGAAGTGTCCCCTATGGCTTATGATAATTTTAATCTAAGAAATATTTAGGCAAAAATGTTATTGGAACTCATTATGAGCTCTTGTAACTAAAAGTGCTTATCAAACTTGGGGAGCTTAATACTTACAGACCTTAATTCCATCTTCCAAGGCACCAGCCTGCATTTTGATGAGAAGTCCAACAGGGGTACTTCATCTCCTCCTCTCAGTTTTATGCCAAAAGTCCACCCTTGGAACTTGCTCTTTGAAACCAGAGAACAAGGCAGAGGAGACAGGACACAGAGTAGGAAGTTGGATGGAACATAGGTACAGCAGCAGATGGGCACCCAAGAACCATTTGGAAGCGGTTGAGCAGTGCCCCTCCATGAGGTACTGGCATTGTGAGGTGCTTGTGTGATTTGAGGGAGAAAATTAACCAGAAGTAGAAACACGCCTTGACCATGCCCACCAAAGAGAAATGCCAGACAGGAGCTGTGTTAATGCTGAGGTAGCAGAACTGTGTAACACTGGTAGTCATCACTTAGCGTTAAGTATTCCTTTCTTGAATCCTCAGATACTTCAGAGTTCCTGGAACACATCACATGAATCTGCTTTTCCTCAGTGACTGAGGCAAGAAAACGACACGGTGACTTACAAGTCACACACATTCCAGAACTTTGAACTGTTAATTCACCTAAACTCCAAATTTAAGTTTCCATGACCTATCTTGTGTTTCTCATTAATTGAGGTCAAAGCAAGGTCTGTAAGTATCTGGTAGCAGGCAGGCTTGTCACACGTTATTGTTGAGTCTCCCTTTGTCTCGTAGCAAGGAGGGAAGTGTTCGTCAATTTGGACTGCATCCAGGGTGAAGTGTTGCTGCAGTGATCACAACTTCTAGCTATTCTTCTGCATGTAATCAGCTGCACGGTGAACACCGCCTTTCTCCCCCCTTGGCTTGAATAATAACTCTTAAGTAACTGTTTCTCACTTTACCAGCTTAACAAGGCCTGGCCAATGTCAGAACAAATCCATGTCAATCAAAGTCATGAGGTTTGGGTTCCCAACCTGAAAATACCCCAACAGCCACGATGCCAAAATGCATGTAGTTAGCACAACCTGGTTATATTTTGAAAGGAATATAAACAGCTGTTTACAATAGGAAGTCGGTCATAAAGCAATATTTTCTGGATGGAAAGAAAAAGGAAGCTTTGCTGTCATCTGTAGACTATCAGGTCAAATAGATTCTTTAGATAATGACTGTCATCTGAAAACTCTAAGCATGCAGAATGTCCCCATGACAGGAGCACTATGAATCTATCTTTGTGTTTATAACGCGTGTAGGATTATTTGTGACTGTGGACGTTTTAGGTGATGGTATTTTTGTGTTTTAATGAGCAGAATCTGGATTGTTCACTTAGCTTCATGACGAAACTCTGCACGTTGTTGTTCCTTGTAACAAAGAGCTCTGCTCAGTTTGAATCAAGCGTTTTGCATCAACAACTTCTAAAAGTCACTTGTAAGATACGTTGATATGGCATGCATGAACGAACCTGCTCACAGGAGTGTGTGTTTAAGGCTGTGTCATTCTTGCCTCTAATGTTTTGTTTCCCCCTTCTCTCCTTTTTGTCTTTATTCACAGAATGTTTTTGTAGATAAACCAGCATTTCCGGAGTATAAAGTTTCTGATGCAAAAAAGTCCAAATTCATCCTTTTGCATTTTAGCACTTTCAAAGCTGGCTGGGACTGGCTTATTTTGTTGGCGACGTTTTATGTTGCTGTGACCGTCCCTTACAACGTCTGCTTTATCGACAACGATGACTTGTCCACGACTCGGAGCACGACAGTCAGCGACATTGCGGTGGAGATTCTTTTTATTATAGGTAAGAATCAGTGGCTGCTTTCCTGGGAGATTTGCAAATGGGAAGTTAAGTGTGTTCCAGATTTTTCTGACATGAATTTGAACCAAGATCCATTTACACGAGCATGACTCCGCCTCTGATTGATGCAAATTTGGGGGAGTCGCATATAGTATTTGGATTTCTGAAAATTGCCTCTTCCAATGTTCCCTCTGTCCCTTTATTCAAAGAGATCTAAAATGATGTTCTGTGTGTCTATACTCCTTTAATCAAGAACGGGCTAAGAAAAATGGAATGGCAGTTTTGTTTGAACTCTTACATCCTTCATGTCCTTAACTATGTAGGATCAGACGGGCCTTGGCAAGAACCCACCTAAGCGTTCTGCTGGACGTGGTCCAGTCCAGTCCTGGATGTGGTTTCTTTCTCCACGCCCTTCTGTGCCCTTTTGTCATGAAGATAGTGGTTTCAATAAGTGACTTGCTTGCAGAAGCAAAGGGTTACATAAGGCTTCCAGGAAATCAGGAGAAGCAGCGGGTATCTGATTTTAATTAAAGCACAGGTCCCAAAGGATGTTTGCTAAGAGTATTTATCGCTAGAATATTGAGAATCTCAGTTGAGGCTACATCTGCTCCAATCTTGTGAGCCTTTTCCTGTTTTCCTGTCCCGCAAATCTTCATCTTGTTTGAACCACAGCCTAGTTTTGCTTGCCCACCCTAGAACAGATTCTGGGTCTCCTTGGAAGTCACAGACTGACTGTCGATTGAGTTCTCGACAACTGTTTGCAACCGATACCTGCTTCTTTATCTGGTCGTGGTGATAGAGAGCAACGTCCTTGCTGGAAAGTTGAGAGAATGTTTGGAAAACATTTTTAGGCATGTAGGTGGACGAAGGAAGGAGAAATGAATCTGAAAATTTCAAATAAAGGACACAAATAAGTGAGGCAGATTGAAACCTTGTTTCAGTGGTAGTGATGGTTTTTGCCCTCGGGGGAGCTACAGGAGCTTTGGGCCCAGGGTGGGTTCTGGAGTTGAATGTTGGCGCATGTTTGTGTTGGATGAGGTGGTATGCTCCTGGTAGAGCCTGCCATCATTACTGGCACTGCAGCTACGGGGCACACCCTTCAGAGAGGCCCGTCAGGACCCCCTTCCCACCCCAGAAGCGGGAGCTGTAGTATGTTTAAGCCACTAGATGGCAATGTTGTCTAGTTAGGCAGATGGGTAAGGCTACGAACTCAATGAAATTTATCTTTATTTATTTTTTTTAACTCAAGCTCTCCTTTATAAGAAGAATAAGACCATAAAGGGATCTGTTAAATCACCGTTATGCGGTAAATAACATTCCAGTCTGAACAAGAATATAACATGAAAATGGTAGACAATTGGGAGTGTCTCTGTGCCAGTCCATTCTGGTGTCATATCCATTTGCTTTGCTGACTCCCTCTGGCATTCCTTGGCATTCCACCCTTCCATGGTACACCCATGCAAACACTCTCCATGACCTGGGTAAAGTTCTCTAGAACTTGGGCAGGCGCTCAACATGTCTAAGCCCGAGTTTTCTTTTCAGTAATGGTTATTTCACAGGACTTGATGAAATAATGGATATATGTATCTACTCAACAAAGGTCTCATCGTTTTATTATGGTTGGTATTTACAACTTTGTCATTGGGACAGGCTATGTCTTGAACTTTCTTCCCCGGTCTTCCTGACTCTTAGATAATTGGCATTTTTAGGGCTTAGAAGGCACTTCTGCTATTACACACTCATTAGCAAGTGAGACTTGTTTGACCCCATGAGAATTCGGAGACATGTTATATGTTTTTGTGTGTTTCAATGCTGCTTTTCTCTACTAAACCAGTGGAGACTGGTTTGCTCCCCGATAGCCACCTCTAAATTCTTCTGTGTTCTTTATTACTGTCATTTCTACAGTGTGACAAGCAGCAAGATGGTTCTCCTGCTAGGAAATAACCATCCCTTGTACTAGGTAATAACCATCCCTCACTGGCTACATGACCGAGGAATGGAAGCCCAGTCCTATTTTGTGCAGCTTAATTTCTGCAAAAATTACTGTAGAATTTGAAATTTCGATCTGCCAGCAGTTTTAGTGTGACACCTGCCTGACATCCTTTGTAGACTGACTTGTTTTTATAAGCAGTAAAAACTTCCTTATTCTTTCTTACTGTCATTATCCCGCTCTTTCTTTTATCTAAAATTAAGTCTGCAATTTATTATAGCATATTTAGAAGAATAGCTTAAGCCCACATTTTTCTAAGTATGTTTTCTTGAACATATTCCATAAATTATTTCAAAAAGGCAGCCTAAAAATGATTACCGACAAATAAGTTAAAATACTAGGGATAAAAAAGCATGCATCAGCTATAATAGTGTATCTTTGCAATGCTAGGTGGTGTTTTTGCCATGTAATATTTATTACCTCAGTATGTGTGGTAAAATTGATATGTAAATTTAACATACTGTTTATTTCTCTTTCTAAAAAAATGTTATTAAATTGGCATCTTATAATTAACTGGGCCAGAATTTTTAAAAAGCAATTTTAAAAGGTTTTGGAGGGAAGGATTTTTACATACCTATAAGATGTTTCTGAAAAGTATTTTATTTGTACCTATACTATACAAAAGCAGGGATTATGAGAATAATTTTTTTAATGGAAAATAATTACACGTACCATGAAAAAAGGATTCATAGTCAAAATTAAAGTTGAGAGATGTATCTCTTTTGGAGAGTTACAATGCACTTATATTTTGTTTACTCTAGGTTTACCTTCGTCAAAAATCACTGAGTCGTTAAAAAGAACATCTAAAAGAACAGAATAGAGAGACCAATGGGAAATATCGACATAAACTGAGAATAGCTGAGAATTTTTTAGGATGGAAGCAATATATGGATTCTGAGATCAAAACCAAATGGGATAAATAAAACATGTCTATCCCTAGACATGATACAGTGCGGACTCTAGAGGATTTAGAATTGTAAATCCTCTAAGAAACTCAGTGACAAAGAAACCTATTTAAATGTGATTAATCCAACATCTCTAAAATTTATTTTTACCTCAGAACTCATTCCTCCCCAGACAGACCACTAAAGTAATGCTCTTTTGGGAAGACTAACTCGAAAACATTCTTCCAAGATAGATTCACCATAAAGAAAGTGTCTGAGTGTAATTATGTTAGCCAGAGCTTAAATATGAGCTGTGAGCTTGAATCTCTCCTAGGTGTACTCTTATTCTTAAATTAAATTCTTTTGTAAACCATGTTAGTTCTTTGGGATCAACGGGTGAAAGGCTTCCCTATGAGTTATAACATTTGGCTGTAAATTTACCTTTAGTTTGAAAATTATATATAATTAAGCTGATGATTTAAAACTTCATGGAAGCTTAACATGAGAAATGGCTTAATAGCAATTTATCTAATCCGATCTTTCTTCCTTCATACATAGGGAACGATGCTTTAGTGACATGTCCAAGGCCTCATAACTCACTGATGGTAGGTAGACACAGGCCTTCTGGTTGTTGGATCAGTTTTTTTGTTTAAAAGTATATAGTCAATATGATTTCATTTTCTGAAAAATTCCACCAACTTGCTTTCCTTTTTTATAGCAATAAGACAGAAAATGCAAAAAATATAGACCAACTTCTTCTTTATTCCACGAATATAGAAATTATCATCTTGAATTTGCAATCCTGATGGTGAAAACTGTTGTATACCCATAAGCTCAACAATCACCTTCTCTACTTCCTTACTAAAAAAACCAAGAATCCAATTTTGTGTAGATAGAAGTATGCCCAGACCCAGGGGATATATTATGACTGTTGTGAACCAGCAAATTGCATTCCTCATCTTTTTTCTTGTGTCAGGTTCAATATGTGACCAGTTTCATAGAAAGAGATAGAAAGAGTTTCTTTTGGCAGGGAAGGGGCATCTCGGAAATAGTTCTTTTTTGCTGGAAAAAGAAGAAAGACACGCAAGAAAAAAAATTGCATCCCCATTCCTTCATTTCTACTGGCACGGGCAGGTAGAAGGATATGGTGTTTGAAGCTACTGCAGCCATCTTGCAATCATTTGGAGTGACAAGGTAAAGAAAATGGAGGGCAGAAAGCTGAGATACCATGCCTCCAGACTCCTCAAATGTTCCTATTATTGGAGCTACTGTCCATTGGGTATTTTGTTACTAATAGCTATTATCATTCTAAAAATACACACACAAAATCACCACTTAATTATTTGGGGTCCCTTGCATAAAGCCACCTCAAAGGCTCTAAGTTACAGCCTTTTAAAGGAAACAGAATAGCCTTTTTTATGTCCTGCCATTTTACTGTAAGACTCTGTAGGAGGTGATTCGCACATACTTATTATCTGCTATTATAACCACAAAGGCTCAGAGTCATAGGCTACACCATAAAGGTGTAACTCTGACTGACCTGGTCTCTCTAAGAGCTCCGGTGCTAAAAGTCAGAGGCAACATGGCATGCGATTATACTTTGTTTACTCTACATTTACCTTCATCAAAGATTACTGTGTTGTTAAAAAGAACATCTAAAAGAACAGAATAGAGGAACTAATGGGACTAATGGGGAATATCTAAATAAACTGAGAATAGTTGAGAATTTTTTAGGATGGAAGCAATATATGGACTCTGAGATCAAAACTTTGGGAGGCTGATTGCCTGAGCCCACAGGTTTGAGACCCACCTGGGCAACTTGGCGAGACCTCCTCTCTACAATAAATCAAAAACTAGCTGGGGGTGATAGCACACGCCTGTAGTTCCAGCTCCTTGGAAGGCTGAGGCGGAAGGATCGCCGGAGCCCAGCAGGTCGAGGCTGCGGTGGCCGGGAGTGGCCACTGGACTCCAGTCTGAGTGACAGAGTGAGACTCCAACTCTAAATAAATAAATAAATAAAACACTCAAAGCTCTTAGAGAGAGAACATTTACTTACAAAGGCATAATCATTAGTCTGAAATCATATTTCTTAGCAATAATAGAGCCCCAAAGACAATGAAGAATATCTGCCTTACTAGCAAAATACTGATTCCTCCTGCCTGGCTTTTTCCTCCTTCCTTGCCCTCCCTTCTTTCCTTCCTTCCTTCCTTCCTCTCTTTCTCTTTCTTTGTCTTTCTTTTCTTCTTCTCCCTCCCTTCCTTTCTTTCTTTTCCTCCCGTCCTTACTTTCTTGTCTTTCAGTTCTTTTTTTCCTTCCAATTCACTATCCTGCAGGAAGGGGAACACAATGAAGATATTTTTACAAGACAAAACACAACAACAAGGTCAGCACCTGCAGATTTCCACCAGAAGCACTACGAAAAATAAGGCCTTTAGTAGGGAGATAAGGGAACCCAGAAGGAAAGAGTAGAGCCAAGATAAGTGAAAACACAATTTAGAATGAAATTTGATAAAATATGTTGACAAATTTGATTAACCATTGTAAAAAAATAAAAATAAAAACCACAATATTGTTTTGGCGGGGCCAAGAGTAAAAAAGGAAGTTATAACAGCTACAGCATGTTGCTAAATTTAAGTAACTGCTGCCTGAAAACATACTAATGTGTTTTATATTTTTTAAATGGATAGAAACTAGAATTCAAAACAATGAGATCGTATGGACACGACAGGTAGGAAAAAGCATTATATCACGTTTTAATGTGTTCAGAGTAAGAATACGAAGATTCGAAACTAGAAAATATTGATAGAAACATTTTTCATTAGTTGCATGTATTGAAAGTTTTAAAGTAACTATGCAAAAATGAAAAAGAAAGCAATCAATGGATCAGTGACTTTCAAACAACCAGGAAAAAAAAAAGACAAATTATGAATCTAACAGAAAAAGGAAGGGAAAAAATACCAAATATAGAAGAAATTGGAAGATGAAAATTAACACCAGTGAATCAAGATCTATGAGTAATCTCAAAATGTAAACAGATTTAACGGGTAGTCACGCAACTGTAAAAGAAATGATATTCAATGGATTTTTTTAAATTCAAGAATATGCTAGTTATAGAATTAAATCTAATACAAAATACTTAGAAAATGGAAGCTGAAGGAAGGGAGAAGATCTGTTATGTAAGTATCAACTAAACGAAAAGTAATGTAGTAATATCAACAGCAGAGACCAGAAAATGCAAGGCAAATAGAGTAATAAGGATAGTAAGCAGCATTGATGTTAATAAAATAGCCAAACTATTAAGAAGACATAAGCATGATGGAGATATATATATATAATATATATATTTCCAAATATATATATATTATATATATGGAATACAGAAAAATATTGTGACAGAATTATAGAAACTTATTTTTAAAAATCAAAAGACATATACACAATGGAATAGTACACAATCATAAAGAAGGACAAAATTATGAACTTCACAGCAACTTGGATGGACTTTGAGTCTATAATACTGAGTGATCTATCACAGAAACAAAGAACTGAGTATCACATGTTCTCACTCATAACTGAACCTTGAACAACTATCGTAATCCTATAAGAAAGGAGTTGGCAGTAGTGGGAAACTGCCAGGGGAGGCGGGGGACACACCTCATCAATGTGAACATTTGTATACCTGACCCTAAATTGTACCCCACCTATTTAAAATAAATAATTAAGCCAGGCTCGGTGGCTCAGCCTGTAATCCTGCGCCTTTGGGAGGCTGAGGTGAATGGATTGCCTGAGCCCACGGGTTCGAGACCCGCCTGGGCAGCGGGACCTCATCTCTACAATAAATCAAAAAATCAGCTGGGCGTGGTGGCGCATGCCTGTAATTCCGGCTACTTGGAAGGCTGAAGCGGAAGGATCGCCGGAGCCCAGCAGGTCGAGGCTGCGGTGGCCGGGAGCAGCCACTGCACTCCAGTCGGGATCACGGAGTGAGACTCCAACTCAAAAAAAATAAAATAAAATAAATAATTAAAAATAAATAAAATAAAAAGAATTATGGGTTATTGTAACAGTATCAGAATCTGATCAATTAACACCCCAATATTTTTAGACTATAGGAGATTGGAGAAAATATGATTTACAGACTGAATCAATATCATTTAAGCAGTACAATGCTTTCACCGTAATATCAGTTTTTTCACACTTGGCACTGTTGGAGTTTTGGGTTGGATAATCGCCTGTTGTAGAGCCTGCCCTAAAATCAATGTGCCAAAGCGGCATATCTTGGGGTGGCACATTCTGCAGCTGTCATCCAGACTGTATTTCTTCAGTTTGTTTTAATATCTGCTGTTGTCAGAAAATCAGCATGCTTTGACACTTACTGAATAATTTAGCTAATCTCGAGACCAAGGTACACCAGAACTGTCCACATCTCATAGCCTTCAGGAACGCAAGTGTCTGAGGACACATTTACCACTTACAGGATTCAAGGCTTTTCAGATACTTATACAGACTTAGCTCCCAACCCTACTTGAGAAGCCGAGAGAAAGTCCCTTGAGTTCCATCGATCTTACATCTACCGATGTCAAGTATCCTTTCCTTGCAGTGCTCTAGGGACTGGCATGTATTGAATGATGCCAGGCAACTTCAAAGGTCATCATTCCAGTGTCTTGTCCCATCCAGTCTTCCATCATTGCTTCCATGAACAAGGAAACGAGCCAACCCACCTTTCAGCTTCCACTCTTTTTTTTCCTGCCCAGCTCTGATCAGGCCTGAAAGGCACCGTGGGGCTTCCAGCAACGCAATCTAGAAGGAAGTCATTCGTGAATGCTTAATCACCCACTTTAAAGTAACAGAGAAGCCGGGCTCGGTGGCTCAGCCTGTAATCCCGCGCCTTTGGGAGGCTGAGGGGAGTGGATTGCCTGAGCCCGCGGGTTCGAGACCCGCTGGGCAGCGAGACCTCATCTCTACAATAAATCAAAAAATCAGCCAGGCGTGATAGCGCTTGCCTGTAATTCCAGCTACTCGGAAGGCTGAGGCGGAAGGATCGCTGGAGCCCAGCAGGTCGAGGCTGCGGTGGCCGGAAGCGGCCACTGCACTCCAGTCTGGGCGACAGAGTGAGGCTCCAACTCAAAAAATAAAAAAATTAAAAAAAAATAAAGTAACAGAGACTTGTCTCTACTCAACAGTTCCATTATGTTGCTGAATCTGAGTTCAGCATTTAGTAGCATTTATAAACACACATTTGTTTTGTAAAATTTTCCTCCAAATCCCACCTTCGTCGTGCACAACGTATATCATTTAAGTTCCATGTTAAAAGGAACTGAGAGTAGTGATTTTCCTGAAAAGTACAAAGATATGTCATTCCCCCCTTAGTAAAATGACTAAGATGAAAGACTTCTAACAATAGATAAAGTTGAAATTTCATGGTGTTGAGGGAATTAGATACATTTTACTTGAGTTGCTTGACATTCTAGTACTCTCGGACGATGTAGGTAGGTATGTATTGCTTCCGTTGGTTAGCAACCATTTCTTTCTCAGTGTTTGAGTCCCCTCCTCCCTTTTTCTCTCTCTCCCTCAATATCATTCCTCCTCTTCCCCTGTCACTCACACACTCGCATTCCCCCATCTGTTGCTAGTCTACCTTTAAGACATAGGGCAACAACGGAGGCCCACACACCCGAACTCCCCTACATCATGGCTACGACCCCAAAACCCCAAAGCCTGTTGAAGAGATGCTTTCCAGTAATTCTGTTTAGCCATTAGCACTCATCTTGAACTGAGTAATAGGGTCTCTCTCACCAAAGATAACTCAAGATGGAATTTATTGTCATGGCTCAGATTTGACCTTTGTTCCACATAGCTATTTATAATCCACCTGTGAAAACACTCACAGTGTCTATATTCCAAGATAATACAATTGGAATATTGAACAAATGAGATATATTATACTGAGCATGAACCATGGACTAGAAATGAATCAGTGTCCACTTGGCTACTGGACAGCTATTCTTTGCTTAATAAATCTAAGCCTGAGGATATAGTGATAATTAAACAAACAAACCCAGAAAACTATGCTGCCACTTCAGATTTCCAGGGACGTGTAAGGCTTGTAAGTCTTACCTCAAAAGCGAAGAGGTTTTATATGTCAGAATACCTTAGGGAAACAGTACATTGAAAAGTATGGTAGCATTTAAATTGCTGTTTTTAAAAGCTCTCAAATTAGGTGGCTTTACAGTACCTACTTAAGAAAAGATTAAAATCACATTTATTTTGCAAATAAACTATCAGTTTGGGTATTGCTTCTTTAGTCTTTTCACAATTCCCTATGGGGAGATGAAGCGCTATAATAAATTAACTATTGAGCGGATACGCAAGATTTGTGACCACTACATTTTTCTTAACCATGTAAAACTGCAAAGCAGAGTGTTTTCTAGTTGATTGGTTCAAACATAGCAATTACTTTTTTCCTTAGGCTAGGTATAAGAGGTATATGTCTGATTATAAAAAGTTCCGTATTCAACATCACCTCCTGATAGGCAGACATATGGATTTTTGAAAACACTCCAACTGTTCTTTATTGTGAACAAATCACACTCAAGGACTCTGTTCTCACCAAACCTACAAATTACATTTTAAGGTATTTAATTTTTCCTCTGTGCATGCACTATGTTAATTATATAAATTTTAAACTGGCTGGAAACAGTGGAGAAAAACAAACAGCCCTCCGTCCTACCCAGTGCCAAACAACCTCGCTTCCGTGTTTCAGCTTTCTGTTTGTTCTTTTCTCTGCTTCTTTTGATGTACTTGTGCTCATAATCGATGCAAATTTTGGAAATATTTTTTCTCACAATGTTTTACGTATTTTTCTGTTTTATAAATATTTACAAATGTATTGAATAGTTGTGCAATATTACATCATCTAAAAACTATTGTTTATTTCACCCTACCCTGTTATACATGTAAGATTATTTTTGATTATTTGCCACTTAAAAATTGTAACGAACATCCCTATAAAGAATACATTTATTCATTAACTCAACAAATACATGCCGCGTGGCTATTTATGATTCACTGTTCCAGGTGCTGGAGACAGGGCAGGGAAGCAAATGCACACAGGTCCTTGGTTTCCTAAGACTTATATCCTACGAGCCAACCAAGAAGTTCAATCTATCTCATGCTAGATAGTGAGGACCTGCATGCCGAAATAAAGCAGAGAAGAGGGAAGGATCGGGCTGTAATTTTACAGAAGGAGGTCTGGGAAAGTGGAATTGAGAGCATGACATTTAAATAAAGATGGAGGGAGGTAAGGAAACAATGAGCTGTGTGTCCTGATGCAGAACGTTCCAAGCAAAGGGATCAACATGTGCGAAGACCCTACACCCACACTTAGAACTATTTCAGGAAGGAGTGGAACTAGGCAAAAGAATGTTCATATTTACAACTTATAACACACTTTCAAATTTTTAAAGATAATACTATCCTTAGAGTATTTCACTGGTCAGTGAAGCTCTTAGAATGAAATTTCTCCATGCTAATATTGTTATTGTAATAACCACTGTGAAAAGTTCTAGGCTGCGTGTTGCTTCCTGAATTTTTGATAACAGTAAAAAGTCAATTTAAGCCGGGCTCGGTGGCTCAGCCTGTAATCCCGCGCCTTTGGGAGGCTGAGGTGAATGGATTGCCTGAGCCCACGGGTTCGAGACCCGCCTGGGCAGCGAGACCTCATCTCTACAATAAATCAAAAAATCAGCTGGGCATGGTAGCGTATGCCTGTAATTCCGGCTACTCGGAAGGCTGAGGCGGAAGGATCGCCAGAGCCCAGCAGGTTGAGGCTGCGGTGGCCGGAAGCGGCCACTGCACTCCAGTCTGGGCGACGGAGTGAGACTCCAACTCAAAAAAAATAAATAAATAAAAGTCAACTTAATAGAGTTATTCAGGTGAGACAATATCATTAATATTGCATTATTGTTATTTACTCTTATTTCATCCTTAGATTCAATACTGTAAAGGAAATGGATTTGTATTTGCCTGATGAATACAGAATTTGCTTCACAGTGTACCTGGATGTTTAAATCTGAAATGTTCATGAGATGGCAGATACAGAACATATCTGAGAGCAATGCTGCCCTGTGACTTACAGGTTACCATAAATTGACTATTAGAAGAGCACATGCTCATAAAATAGAAAACAATGGTACTTGTTTTGAACAAGGCAGGGACATTAAGCCTGCGATGTTACTAAATTTAGAAACTCAGAAGAAAATTGTGAGTTCTTGATTTAGAAACTTGTACAGCAATGAGGTTTTTTTTTTCCATTTTCCTCTGACCAGCCATGAGTTCTGCTAGGTCATTCTCGCTTCTTCCCACTTTTTAAAGTATATTTCTTGGAAGTGCAAAAAAGAAAAAAAAAAATTCTACTCTCAAAGTAGAAATGGCATTGTTCATTTGGTTTAGATTTTCCATTTCAATCCATATCATTAATCAATCCATAGAGTTAGCACTTATCATTGGAATAAATTACTCTTCCCATCACCCCAATAATTTTAGGATAAATCAATCATAAAACTAAAAACAAAGATATAGATTTACTATATTGAGAAGTTGTTTATATATTATTAGAGGACAGGAACCATCATGGCCACCTGGGTTTAGATGCAATTCTTTTTTTTTTTTTTTGAGTTGAAGTCTCACTCTGTCACCCAGACTGGAGTGCAGTGGCACGCTCCCAGTCACCGCAACCTCGACCTGCTGGGCTCCGGCCATTCTTCTGCTTAGCCTTCCAAGTAGCTGGGACTACAGGCACGTGCTACCACGCCCGGCTAATTTTTTGATTTATTGTAGAGTTGAGGTCTCGCCAAGTTGCCCAGGTGGGTCTCGAACCTGTGGGCTCAGGCAATCCACTCACCTCTGCCTCCCAAAGCGCGGGATTACAGGCTGAGCCACTGAGCCCGGCCAGATGCAATTGTTTATGTTTTGTTCAATCAATTACATATTTCCTGAGGTCCGATGTGTCATCATGTGGATGAGTGGACCCAGCGGTTTCTATCACAGCAGAGAAGACGCTTCATGGTCTAGACTTCTTATCTCTATTCTCTTGTCTGTCTCCACTTGCTCCTCTTCCCCGTAGCTCAGACACCCTGACTCCTTGTCCTTCAACTGTGCCACTCCTTTCATCTCTTTGCATATCCTTTGTATTTCTACTTCCAGAAAGAAAAAATGGCTAGCCATATCCTTCGTGCCTCTTTAAGCAATTGAATGATCCTTCTCTTTGAAGTATCCTTTGTGAACTCTCTTATAGTCTTCAGTACCCCTTCATACACCTGCCACCACAAGTCTAGGTTAGGTTTCCATCATGCACTACTTGAGTGGCTTCCCTCCCCAGATCTTTAAACCCCAAATCATAATTGTTTAATTTTTCCACCTCTCCGTCATGCACCATAAATCAACTCTGAGCATCCAGAGGATATGGACTGTACAATAGATTTATTTCGCTCATTCCCCAACAAATAACTAAGTGCCCGTAGTAGGCAGTAAGCATCTGTTTACCAACTAGCGTGGTTCAGACAAACGAAATATGAAAGCAGATCACTGAGTTGAATAACAGCCTTTCTTCCAAGGGTAGGACTGCATATGTGTTTGTTTCTTCACGTGGCCCACAAGTGGCTATTTTTTGGTTTTAAGCAGCACAGCCCACCTTAGAATGCCTCATTCTTACCAAGGCGTGCACCATTAAGAAACTGACAGGTAGTTTTGGAGATCCTTCAGGTCCTGGCACTCCTCTCAGACCTTTGTAAACACCCCCAAGAGCCTGTCAAGGCTCCCCAAATGGTGCACTAGGGTAAGCATGAGATGAACCCAGCAAATCTAAATGCCAGGTGTTAGGATGTCATTCTTCCCTAGATGACAACCCAAAAAGGGAGGCTTATGGACATACAGAGGAACAAAGGGATGCTATAGTCTCCACTCAGCTAGACATGCTGGCCATCTGGCAGTTAAAAACCTTTCTTATTTGCAGGTGCTGTGGCTCACACCCAGTGAGTTGGAAGGCTGAGGCAGCAGGGTCACTTGAGCCCAGGAGTTAGAGACCGGCCGGACAACATAGTGAGACTCCATCTCCAAAAATAAAATAAAATAAAATAAAATAAAACAAAATAAAATTAGCTGAATATGTTGGTACATACCTGTAGTCTCAGCTACTCAGATGGCTGAGACAGGAGGATCATTTGAGCCCAGGAGTTGAGGGTTGCGGTGAGCTATGATCTCACTACTGCACTCCAGCCTGGATGACAAAGGGAGACTCTGTCTCGAAAGAAAGAAAGGGAGAAAGGGAGAAATGGCATAAAGGAGGAAGGGACAACGGGAAGGGAAGGAAAGGGAGGGGAAGGAAGGAAAGAAAGAAATAAGGAAAGAAATAGGAAGACAAAAGAAAAGAAAGGTATTTCTTATTTTATCAATCATAAGAATCACGTAATAAGAATTAAAGACTAGTAAGACTAAAAATTAAAAACTAGTTAGAATTATTTAATTCCTACTAAGTAATTTAATTGTATCAGGCCTGATGGAACCTTGATACCATGCTTTGGGTGATGAGAAGGGTGCTACATAAAATGAAGACACTCTCCCTGTGCTCAGCAAGCTTATACAATGACTGGAGAAATTTGTCTAAGCACGGGAAACTCTTAGCAAATGGTAAAAGCAGTGGCAGCCTTGTTCCAAGTTGCGTGGTATGAGTTCATAATTGCAAGAAAGACATCTGTGGTATCTTTTGAAATAGATAGACTGGTATTAATCATTGTTGAATGTGCAGGTATGATCCGAGAAGAAAGTTAATAGGAAGTGGAATGAGAGGCCAGGAGTGCTGAGCACCCAGAATGATGAGGAGCTTGGCAAGGTGGCAATGAGAAAGAATCTGTTTGTGATTATTCACCCATTCATGACTCTACCTGAGCCTAGCCTTACAAGCCAAAGAAAATGCATTGCTGGAGTAGAATGTTTCAAGGGACTATTCACAAATAAGACCAGTGGGTAAAGATCTTATTCTTAGAAGCAGAGTTGAGCATAAACACCCTGGTGTTTGGTGTACAATAGACGCTTAGCAAATTTATGCCACATATTTGAATATGAGCATGTCTGAGAATTGACTGCAATAATATGACTGTGATTGACTTGAGCTGAATCATTTGCTAGCCTTGATAAAACAGATGGGCTCACCAAAAAAATGTGAAACATTAAATCTGATTTTTAAAATTAGTGGTACTTTATAGCCAAAAATCAGAATATTTAAGGTATGTTTACTTTCCTTTTTTTCTCATTTAAAACATACAAATACTCTTTAAGAAAACTGACCTCCTTCTAGTTTTCTTCTTAATACTTGGAAGGCTGACCTTACTCATTATAGCATAATTAAGAGCTGAGTTGGATGGTAATATTCATTCCAGCTTATAGATAAAGAAATGGAAGCTCAGAGAATTTACATCACTTTTAAAAGAAAGGAAACATGAAGGGAAATGAAGTGCAAACCTGTTGTGAACTGTAGACTTCAAATTCATATTTGTATATTTATTGTTTCCTTAAAGATTGGAACGAGGCTACAGAGAGGGTTTCAGTCACACATAGCCTCTTGTTTGTCAGTGGTGCTTGTTGGTCTTGACTTGACTAGGTCTTTTTCCATATTTGATACCAGTGATCTCACACCTCTTATTTGGCCTCCACTGTATGCTGTGTTCTCCTCTTTTTCCTTCTCCTTGCTGGATGTTTCTGCTGTGTCCCTTTCATGAGTTCTTCTCCTGTTTCCTGTACCTTAAATATCACTCCTCTCCCCTACCCTTCCCCTGGATTTTAACCTTGGCTCTCTCTCTCTCCACCATATCACACATTCATCATGGGAGAGTATGTCACTGTCTGGTGTTCAATGTTGGCAGTTCCCAAAACATCTTGAGCCTGATTCATTCTCCAATTTATGCATGTGAATTTAGCCCCCCTTAGGTTATCATGTCAAAGAAACATAGTTACATAAAATACTACACACCAAAACTTGAATTCCTCTTCTTTTCCCTCTAAACCATATACCTGTTTCCTTTCTGGGTTTCCCTATATCTGTAGACGATCTTATGAGCCAGAAGTGTAGGGCTCTTCACAGATTCCTTCCTCTCCCTCAATCTCCCAATAATATAAAACTTGAAACCCATGTGGCTCGCCTCCTAAGCATCGATTCATGCCCTCTCCCTTCTGACTCTTGTTGCTGCTACTTTAACTTTGGTCAACCTCAGCTCTGGCTGGATCACCACAACACCTGATTAGCTTTTGGGATTCATTTATTATGAGATTGCCATGTTTTTGTTGATGTTATTGTTGCTATTGTTTTAATGAAGCGTGTATCTGATCATGTCATGTCTCTGCTTAAAGCCCTTCAATCATCTCCTATTCTGGAGCTTTGAATAAATGCAGTCTTGCTATCCCTACCTTCTTTCCTTTTACCTTGCTAACTCTTGTGCATCCTTCAGCCTGTTTGCCATCTCACACCTGTCTGTCCCAAGCTTCACCTCCCATCTGCGTTAGTTGTTCCTTCTTGGCGTTTCTGTAACACTCATCAAACAACTTTGTGACTTCTTGTTTATTTATCTGTATCCCTTACTAAACTATAATTTCTCTGTGTACAGGAAGAGATTGTACTCCTGGAAACCGACCAATTATTAGGTGCTTAATAAACACTGGTTGAGTAGATAGTTGAGGGACAGTCATTATTCATTTCATTTTGTGTAAGTAGAAATTATAACTTAGGAAAAGTAACTAACTTTTCAAAGGACACACTGCTACTGAGTGGGACAGATGAAATTAGAACACAGTTATACTTTATTTTAAAGACAATTCTCATCCCAAAGGATCATGACATTTCATCATATTACCACAGTTACCTGAATTAAGATTCCAAAGAATAAAATACAAAGAACATATACACATTTTAAGTTTACTAATATTGTGCCCACATCATGATTATTATTGCAGTTTCCATGGAAATCAGTAAGTTTGCTGGTGCTACTTTGGGACTTTTCCAACATTTTAACTTTCATTGGATAACCCTAAAAGTGCAGTTAGAATTATGGAAAGACTCAAAATACCTTTGAGTGGAACAGAAGTTTAGGATTGTGAACAAGAAGCCATTCTCATGCACCTTTTTTGGGAAACCAGTGGTGAACAAAGAAGAGATGTCCATAATCAGCGAGTGTTCAAAAAAAATTGTGAAGACATAAGAAGGTCATTCTATGGATACACAGCAATACTGTGCTCACAGAAGGCAGAATAGGAGAGTACACAACCACAAAAGAAGATGGAAGGAGGCAGACAGACTGTCCCTTGCTGTGGATGAGTTGAGAATAGAAATGGAAGTCTAGAATACAATGAATAAAGTCCAGAATGTAAGTTTTGTAAATGTAATGTGCCAGGCAATGATGAACCAGGAAGAACTTGCAGGGAGGTTGACATCTGTAGCTGCCAACAAATGTATTTTTTCAAAGAATGAAAACCAAAGATATTAGTGGTAGGGAGCCCAATGAAGAGATGATATTTTATGTTTATGATGCTGAAACATATTTTTTTTGTATAGTTCACTTCCACACCAGTATCCATCTAGTGATACACACACACACACACACAGACACACACACACACACACACCTTTTTTAGGTTGCTGCTCAAGAGCATTGGTTGTATATGTGCATATTTGGGAGGGGGTGAGGACAGGTGGTCAGTTTCAGGTAATCTGGATTCCTGAAGGCTTAAGAGTCCAAGAATGGTTGTAGACATAAAAGGACATTTTCTTTTTATAGTATATAAGCTAGAGAATTATCTGTTCTTTACCCGAAATTTAAAGTTATCTGACTTTCCTGTATTTTATTTGCTACATCTGGTGAGTACATACTGAGGTGACCTCAATGGATCATATTAATGCCCTGGCTTTAGCAAGTAACATCAGGAGGTTCTGTGTCCAGGAGCAGCTGCAAGAATGATATACACTGAGATGATGCTGATTAATATTTGACTGGGTATTAAAAAATAAACACTTCTGAGTGTTGCCATCCATGGTAGAGGCTGGAGACCCAGGTGAGTCTCTTGTCCATAATGGTAAAAGGTCATATTTTGACTGGACTGTCAAAACCAAACATCAACACCCTGTTCTCATGAGACTGACTACTGTTAAAATGCTAAGTTAATGGAAGGAAGGAGACAGAAGGCTTTGCTTTGTGTGTTAGTGTTAGTAAGCTGTTTTAACAAGAGTTGTTATAACAATAATTCAGTGGCTTATGGCATTTAAAAATTTACTTCTCTTTCACCTAATGTTCTGAAAAGTGTACTGAAGGCTTGTGTGTGTGTGTGTGTGTGTGTGTGTGTGTGTGTGTGTGTTTGGGTGGAGTTCGCTTACATAATTATAAGATAGTAAAACTATCTCCGTGCAATAATTATTTAGGGACTGAGATGGACAATGGCTCTACTATCTGCAATGGGTGGTTTGCAAAGTCATTTTATTTGTCTTCATTCCAACCAGCAGAAGCAGAAAAGCAAACGAGTAGGAAAAAGCACATGTACACAATTTTATGAGAAACCACAAAAATTGGCACACATAAGTTTTATCGCAAGAGCCCAGTCATGTGACCGTACTAGCTGCAAACTTTGTCGGGAAATGCCCTCCCAGCCATGATCTTATTCCTCTGGAGAAAAGGAACATGAATTTTGGTGGACAGCTGTTTTGTGTTCGTGTGTTTCTCACTGTATACCAGAGTTGCATTACAGAGCTTTTAGACTGAAGGAGAGAAAAAGAAGGCAAGAAACTATTTGCGATATTAGAGGTGCTTTCTCCTGTCAGTCTGCTCAAATAAAATACAGAGCAAGATGTGAGATGGGTGACCACGATCTGCAATGCCCTGGTGGTCTCAGTTCCTTTGTTTCTACCCTAGAGTATGATTTCAATGTGGCTTTAGTATTTTCAGGAACATGACACCATGACCACTGGATGCAAGCCCATTCCTTCATCTACTATTTAACTGAAGATGCCACAATCTATTTTAATGCCAAAGGAAAGGTGATACATAGGGTTCAATGAAAGATGATAGGATTTTTGTTTTTGAGTTGGAGTCTCACTCTGCCACCCAGACTGGAGTGCAGTGGCCGCTCC
>NW_007259320.1:250168-268089 GCF_000164805.1 Carlito syrichta
ATTTTTTGATTTATTGTAGAGATGAGGTCTCGCCAAGTTGCCCAGGCGGGTCTCGAATCCCCGGGCTCAGGCAATCCACTCACCTCAGCCTCCCAAGGCGCGGGATTACAGGCTGAGCCACTGAACCTGGCTGAGATGATAGATTTTAATGATATACTTACGATGACTAAATTTCTTTTGAACACACTTTTGGCTGCACATGAATTGCTCTTTGCTTACAAACTTCAGAATGCAATAACATACAATGAAAATCTTCTACCTGCAAAATAAATAAAAATGCCATTTCTCCAAGGTCATTAGGAGTTGCATGTTAAATGTACTTCAAATGTCACATATTACAAGACGCCGAGCCAGTTCTTCCCAAGTGCTGAGGCCTGTAGTTAAGCAAAGGCAAGTCATTTACATGTTCACTAAAGATGCCACATAAAGGAAAAGTAAGGAAAAATATGGAGCAGCCTGGGAAGGCAGTATTTGATTAGATCGACCCCTGTCTCGGACATATTATTAAGATAATACAAAAGAATCCTTACTTCTCACCAAGATATGTTTTCATAACAGATGAAAATCTGAACTGGCCATACCTGTGAAAAATCTGGTTGCAATCGGAGTATTCAGAGTCCATGGCTATTGGCAATCCTCAAGCAAGTAAAGCGGGAGTTACATGTGAATCTCCTGAATGGCAAGGGAGAGATTCCTGCCTGTATTTAAATAGGTATTCAGAAGAGCATCAGTACTGATGACCATTCAAATGCCAGCTAAGCAAACGGCATTAGATTGAGTAACAAGATGTATGAAAAGCTCTCCAAGTCAAGCAACATGCTTGTGACAGCCAAACAGCACATTTTGCGTTGCTCAGTTGTGGGAGTGATGCCTCAAAAAACAACTTCTTGGAATAGAATTTACAGTTTCCAGCGGATTTCAACCCTGAGTTTTATAGCACCTTCGGACTCTGGCCGCCTAAGAGACCATTTTTATACATACTGCTTGGAAAAAACAACAGTAAAACTATCTCTGAGCAATAAAAGGTTAAGCTGAGGAAAAGATCTTTCCTGGGTACACATGTAAATCACCTTTTTACAAAGATCTGTGTTTATGTACATTTTTGATTATTCAACCTTACATCAACGGCCTGTATACTGTGAAAAATACAGAAACATACAAGGTTGATGTGTTTTGGAGTTAAGGTTTGCTACCTATGGAAAATTACTGAGAAACTCTAGACACTATATTTTATTTATATAAACAGATACAGGAACAGTTTCTTCCTTTTCCTCCAGAAATTATCTATAATAAGAGGATAAACTTTATAAGAACTTTAAAAAAACCTTTAAATGAGAGATGTGAACAAACAAAAATGACTGGCAATTTCACATTTTTTGAGATTCTAGCTCTAATTGGTGACTTCTTGGAAACTGTACACTTCCTCTGGGAGCACATCTTTCACCTTAACTCTGATTAAAAACCATCTGGCCCTGGATTTCTTCCTGGCTCACTCCAATCTTGTTCTTTCTTCTTGAGTTCCACTCGTGGCTATCTCGATTTTGAATTCTGCTTGTCTTATCGTTTCCCTTCTTGGCTTTGGTGATCCAGCTACCACAATGAAATTCTTGGCTTTTCAATGTCTAGTGATACTGACTTGTTGTTAGGCTACTCCCTTTATTCAAACAATCCTAAGAAAGAATTAATTAAACATAGACACTATTTTGCTTCCCAACTTGCTTTTTGGTGTCAGTGACCAGATTGTAACACAAGGAGAGCAAAGAACCACTTTGTGCTCTGACTCTGGTGTAATGGCTTGGTACTATTCATACATTACGGAAATCAGATGGGTGTGGCTTGATACTATTGATCTTTCATGATTTTATTGTTCACAGTGACTAAAAACAGACCAAATGATTGAAACCACAAGTAGAAATGCAATTGCTGAAGTAACACAAAAATATGAGCAATTTCTGCTGATGGTGTTCATAAAAATAACTATGAAGTCATAATGTGCTTAAGTGAGAATCTATTTTTCTCTTAAATTGGGCATGGTCCTATTATTTCAAATATTGAATATTTTATTCTATTTCTTTTTAAAACATAGCATTTAATATTTATGACTATTATATTTAAATCTTGCTTTAAAACTCAAATACAGGAGTGCCAAAAAATGTATACACATTTTAAGAGATGTTATCTATGCACTACTTTTCAAAGTTGAATTGAATTATGGTAACCACATGTAGCATGTTCGCTCAACCGTGCTTCCACCATTTTCATTGACTGTCCTGCCTATCACATGGTGATGCTAGCATTCATTTGATTAACATAATCTTTTGAGCAAACATCATACTTAAAATGTGTATACATTTCTGGCACCCCCTGTATATTAGTCATATTTTAAATGCTCTTGAGAGTCCTTAAGAATAATTTGAACACATCTGTTTCTGATTGTGCTGACAAGGTGGAAAATCCTGGTGTCTGACAAACAGGCTGTTGGAACAAAAGATAGACACCCTAAAAAATCTGCACAGGTATGAACGCCTAATTTATGTCAAAGCCCACTGCAATGCTTTCGGGAAATGATGTTTTTATCTATAGTTTCTGCATCAACTGGATCTTCATCTGGAAAATATATATCTTCACTCTTGCATCACACCATATACAAAATCAATTGCAGATGGATTGTGGAAAAAATGCAAAAGTTCCATGTTGTTGCTATTGTAAACAATGCTGCCTATCGAAGGTGGACTGGATAAAGAAAATGTGCATTTACACAATAGAATATTATGCAGCCATAAAGAAAAGCAAAATTATGAACTTTGCAGCAACTTGGATGGAATTCGAGTCTATAATACTCAGTGATTTATCACAGAAACAAAGATCTGAGTACTACGTGTGCCCACTCGTAAGCAGACTCTGAACATTTATTATAATACTATAAGAAAGGGATTGGTAGTATTGGGACACTACCAAGGGAGGAGGGACACATAACATCAATAAGGGTACCCACACATTACCTGAACGATGACCACTTATGCGCCTAACCCTGAATTGCACCCCATATCTTCAAAATAAAAAATAAGGGGAAAAAATTTTTTTAATAGATTAAAAATGTAAAAGTTAAAAAAAAAAGAAACTTCAGAAGACATCACAGAATATTTCAAGGACTTTGGGACAGGCACAGATCACCTAAACAGGAAACAATTTATATCCAGAATAGGTTACAAGCCCTACAAATCAAAAAAAAAAAAAAAGAAGAGAGGAGCAGATTTTCATTAGGAAAACATTCTGAATGGACACTTCATAAAAGACGGCATATAAAAGTGCAATTCGTATGTGCTCAGTATCATACTTCATAAGTAAAATGGAAATAGTTTCTCCACTTTCAAAACAGCTAAAGGAAAACAAAATTACCAAGGATTGGGGAAGGTATGGAACAAATTGAAATTACATACCTGCATGGAGGAATGGGAATTGGCACTGACTCTCTACTCAACTCTTTGCCTGTATCTATTAAAGTAGAATATGTATATGATGACTCAGCAATTGGAGTGGCAGAATCAATGAGCATACCACACCTGTACAAGGAAAGATACACCTATGTGTGTGAGTACATCTACATACATATATATATACATGTACATATTTGCAAGTATATGTATATATGTATACGAAGTCCAACAATTAAGTTCGCAAACTCACCCTAGAAAAAGTGCTCCAGACCTCATCACTGAATATCATGATGGTCACCTTTGAAGGACTCCCCTTGGGAATCTGTGCACCAATGCCAGCGCCTGATCCACCCGTCAAAGCAATTTTGAAACTCTTTTTCTGGAACGGCCATCAGAGCTGCTGTCGTGTTACCTTAATGTCCTGAGTGTCATCAAATATCTTCTTTTCAATATTTCCTTTATCTTCAAGTGAAGAAAAAAGTCACTGGGGACCAGATCAGGTGAATAGGAAGGGTGTTCCAACGCAGTCATTTGTATAGAGTTGCCCACGTAAGCACATGTGGCAAGTGTGCAAACTTAATTGTCAGGCCCCAGCAAATAACAATGACAACTCTGATGGCCATTCCAGTAAAAGAGTCCCAAAATTGCTCTGATGGGTGGACAAGGCGCTGGCGTTGATGTGTAGCTTCCCAAGGGAAGTCCTTCTAAGGTGATTGTGGTGATATTCAACAATGAGGTATGGAGCACTTTTTCTAGGATGGTTCACAAACCTAATTGTCGGACCTCGTACATGTACATGCACATGTATACATATGTCCGTAACATAGATATACACATGTATTTATATGCACATATACATATATTTATACTTTTGAATAGACATGTGTGTATATGTTTGTATCAGCTTGAACAGTAATTGTCCAAACTGGAAGCAACCCAAATTTCTATAATTTAATTTAATTTCAGTAAAATTATGTGAATTCTGTATAGTTATACAATGAAATACTGCACAGCAATAAAAAATAGTGAACACAGTACCAAATTGATGAATCGGACATATATGATGTCTAGTCAAAGAATCTCTACACAAAAGTACATACTGTATCATTCCATTTATATGAAGTTCCTAATTAATTTAAGCAAAAATTAATCTATGGTAATGGAGACAATGATCTTGTTTGGGCAGTAAGGCCAGAAAGAAGGCATCTGGTATTCTGACCTTAGTTTTAACTTTATCCATCCATGGTTATGAATATGGTTCACTTCGGAAAATTCACCCAGCTGCCCACTTAACATTAATGGACTTTACAGCATATGTGCTATTCCTGAAATACAACTTTGTTTTAATAATGAGCAATTTTTTTTAATCAATATTTTTGATTATGGTTTTGTGGGGTACAGTTAAGGGTTAGGTGTACAATTACGTTTCGTTCAGGCACCCTGTTGATAAGAGGTGTTTTCCCATCCCCAGGCAGATATTTGCTACTGTTAATCCCATCCCCCCCCCATAGTTTCCCAGTACCGTCAGTCATTTTCTTATAGTATTACATTGGATGTTCAAGGTCCAATAATGAGCAATTTTTATATGGCAACCTATAATTTAAATGCTAAATGTTCTCTTTATATGGCTTTAAAAAAACTACGTTTCTAAAAACAACTCATAGATATCACTAAAAGATTCCCCTTCCTGGGCTACAGGAAGGGGAAGAATTATAAGAAAAAAAAGTGTCTTGGTGGCAGCCTGCAGACAGACTCAGGAAGTATAAATTTCAGCTCTGCCACTTCCTAGTTGATACTGTTCAGCAGATTAATTCCCCAAGTGTGTCATGTATCAGTAAATTAACATACTGCCTGCTTTACAGTGAACACATGGGGATCAGAGGAGTTAACACTTACAAAGCACTTAAAACAATCCCTGTGACAGTGGAAACACTTAACAAATATTAGCTACTATTATTATTATTATTTGATCGTTTTGATTATGTTGTTATGGGTCTGTAAAGTCACAATAAAAATAATGGCATGAATAAGTTATGCAGTCTTAGGTAAGTCACTCATTGACCCTCTTTTTCAGTTTTGAAGGCTGTAAGTAGGAATAATCGCAGTAGCAGTAGTAGTGATAATCACAGCACCTGCCCTGTGGTCTACAACCCAGGGAGCCTGACTCCAGACTCTGTACTGTTGGCCACTCTGCTCTGTGGCCTCTCGGAAATGCCCGTCCATCCAGATGGACCAGGCTGGTTGGGATTTCAAGCAACCTCAGCATCTATCTCAGTGGGACACAGCTCAGGGCTTATATCTCCCTCATGCTGGCTATCCACGGGGATCTGCTGTGGCTCTGCCCCTGGTGGTGACTCAGGCACCCAGGATAGTTGTCTTGCCACGTGCTGGCCTAGTCTTCAAGTCAGGGAGAAGAAAATGTGAGGAGTCATACCCTCGCTCTCAAACCAAAGCAGATTACAAGGACACCCTTATCCTCTTTAGAGGGCAGGAAAGATAGTCATACCAGGAGGTAGAGAGCCATGGTAGTTGGTAGATAGCACTAAAGACTGCCACAGCGAATGAGATATTATTTTCCTCAAATATAAAAATGGGCCGGGTGGAGTGACTCATGCCTGTCATCCCAGCACTTTAGGAACCCAAGGCAAGAGGATTGTCTGGCCTCAGGTGTTTGGGACCAACCTGGACAGCATGGTGAGACCTCATCTCTACACTAAATCAAAAAAATTAGCCAAGCATGGTGGTGCAAGCCTGTAGTTCCAGCTACTAGGAAGGCTGAGGCAGAAGGATTGCCTGAGGTCAGCAGGTCAAGACTGTAGTGGCTACGATTGTGCCACTGCAGTCTGGATGACAAAGTGAGCCTCCAACTCAAAAAAAATTATATATATTATATATATATGAATATCACAGCTCTAATTAAAACGTAAAAAAGCTAGGTAATCACAAAAATATTATTTGATCGAGACCTCATCTCTAAATAAGTCAAAAAATCAGCCGGGCGTGGTAGTGCATGCCTGTAATTCTGGCTACTCGGAAGGCTGAGGCGGAAGGATCGCTGGAGCCCAGCAGGTCAAGGCTGCGGTGACCGGGAGCAGCCACTGCACTCCAGTCTGGGTGATAGAGTGAGACTCCAACTCAAAAAAAAAAAAATTTCTCTCTAATGAGCATATATGTGAGATTTCACATTGGGAAAAACTATTAATTATATTAACACATTTTTCACTATTTATCTCAGTCTTCATTAATCATAAACTTTGCAACTTGAATGATCAATATTCACTCCAAAGAAAACAAATAGACCCCAATTATGAATTTTTTAATTGCATGACTAAATATTATAGATAGTCCTTAAAATTTCTACTGTTACTTAACCTTGGAAATTGTACCACCCAATAACTATACCTATAGGTAGAATAAGTGTGCCAAGACTTTCTATAATTAAGAATAGGCTTAAATCAGGAAATTTTTTTTTAGCATGGTATGTTTAATCATTAAATTGTTTTTTTATGAAAAATGATCTCATATCTCCAAAGTTCAATATATAATTTAGAACTCTAAGTCATTGAAAAAGTGAATAAATTATAGGGAGCCAAAATTGGTAATCTGCATTCCACTGTGCACGTTATATGGAGATCTTTTGCTATGGTGAACTTATACAACAAAAGGAAAGCAATGTGAGAGGTCAGTCTAATACAAATGATTAGTTATAGACAATAAGTGAGGAATTTTAATGGCAATCCACTGGGGTTGGCACTGTTGACCTGCAGAGTCACAGATGGGACTGATTTATGCATCTGTGGGTAGGATGACATCAGATAACAGAAACTGGAAAGCCTATGGTTACCAGAAAAAGGCATGATTCTTCCAGATGTCTCATTCACCCTTGAGTGCCTGGGGCTCTGCACAAGGCAGAGGACACAGGAAGTCCTCAAGAGCAATATTTTACAGCACCTGAGCATGTCAAAAAGCTGGACGGTGCAGCTATGCTACAGCTCTTCCAGTAAAAAACACCTGCAGTCTACTGGCAGAGGATGTATGAGAAACAGCAACATTTGGGGCTTTAAGTTGGCAAAAGTTCACTTCAATAAACAGTAATGAACGTTTTTGGAAAAAAAGTTCTAACACCGTAATAAGGCTGCATTGGTAGAAGCATTAAAACCAATCCTAAATGCATTCCTGGAAGAATTATCCTCCCACCGAATCGGCAAAAATTCTAAAGTCTGGTAACAGTAAGTGTTGGCAAGGCTGCGAAGAAACAAGAATTCTGTGGACAGTGCTAATGAGAATTGTATGTATCTGCTACTGCCTCAAACACCAGCCAGGCCTCCTCTGGGATGGTAACTGTAACTCCAAGTACCTCATGAGAGTGGTTTTCCCTTTTCTTTATTGTGTTAAAGACTGGAACATTCCTTCTCAAAATAAAAATTGAGGAGAAGGTGCACATGTAAAATGAATAAAAGTCCAGCCTGGAGAGAGGGAAGGGCGGATGGAAGGGGAGTCTGCTCCTGCTTTTCCTCTCTTCCATGAGGCTTGCTGCGAAATCCACCAAACCAGATGATATCATCAGGGCTGCTAAGAGGAAACCATGTCAGGAAGGTACAGTGAAACGAAATGAAGATATTCAGCCTGGGACTGAGAGACAAACTTGATGACTGATCTCAGATATTTATGGAGGGAGCTTTGGGATGGGAGAGGACAGTGTATTCCATCCTGCTGCTGAAGACAAAACTAGAAACAAGAAAAGAGGGTTACAAGAAGGAAAGTAATTCCCCTGACTGAGGAAGGAAGGTGATGGAGATCCTAGTCATTCTGATTTGATCTCTACAAATGGCAGGAACCCACTGAATTATCACATGTACCCCCAAGATATGTACCTTGATTATGTATTGATAAAAAAGATGAAGATATTTTGTTAAGAACTACCTGATGATGGACATGCAAGCTAGTCTGGGGCTCTCAGCAGAGGACTCGCCACTACTAGAAGCAGCCAGTGACTGGTTGGCCACTTATCAAGGCTGGCGTGGGTGGAATTCCTGCATGAGAAGAGGCATTAGCATGGAGGACTGTTAGGTCCCTGTCCCTTCATGTGGGCCGTATGGTCTCATAGGTCAAAACCTGTAAAGGCAGCACTATTCACAATGGCAAAAACATGGAATCAACTGTGCTGACCATCGAAAGGAGACTGGATTTTTTAAAATGTGGTACATATACATGATGGAGTATTACACAGCCATAAAGAAGGACAAAATTATGAACTTCACAGCAACTTGGATGGATTTAGAGTCTGTAATCCTCGGTGATCTGTCACAGAAGCAAAGACCTGAGTCTCACATGTTCTCACTCATAAACGGACCCTGAACAATTATCATAATACTATAACGGGGAGGGGGGTTTAGCAGTAGTGGGAAACTGCCAGGGGAGGGAAGGAGGGGGGCACACTTTATCAATAAGGGAACCTGATCTCAAACCAGGTGAAGTGGGGACCAAGGTGAAGCCCAAAATTTTCCGGTACAATGACCATTCATATACCTAACCCTGAATTGTACCCCACATCTTTAAAATAAAATAAAAAAATTCAAACCCTGTAAGGATCCACCATGATGATGTTGGCCCCATTGGCTTCAAAACAGAAGCCACTGCCAGCATCAATCACCTCTCCATCCTACTGCCTTTATTTGGCTCCATTTTTTCTTCTGATTGCAGTTGTTGTTAAATGCTCTTTCTCACTGGCCCACTGATCTGTCTTTTCCATTAATCTTTCACTTTAAGGTAAGCAAGGAGGAGAAATACTGAGAAACTGAGCAAGGGTGAGTGATAGAAAACTCTCATTCAGTGATATTGGCCATCAATGGCAATCATTCTTAGGATCGCGAGTCCCTCAAGCCTCTCCATTAATCAGCTCTCTATTCATTCTTCCCATGCCTTCTAGCTCCAATGTGCTGTGACATTATACTGTGTTGTCATGCTGTGGTTGGAGGCATGCCTCACAAGCAGTGAAAAAAGACGGTATCTCTTTAGAATATTAGATGGCAGCCAGTTTAGATAAATGTCTCTGCACCCATGCTGCACTAACATTGATTAATTTTTAAAGAAATAGCTAAATGAAGATATTAATTATTTGTATGTGGTGCATATGCCGACGTGCATGTCATTATATTTTAATTTGCTTATGATTTTAAAGTTATTTCCCATCTGGCATACATGCTAATAAAAGAAATCTACTAATTTATGCCATATCAAACGCAACCTCTTTTCCCCGGTACTTTCTAGCTACATAGTTCTCAAGGAACTCAAACTGGAAAAAAAATGGTTCTCACCTTCCTGCCTTTTGGTCCACTTGCAGAGCTATTTCCTGCAGGACAGAAGGGAGACGCTCCTTTTTAAAGGTCTTAGCAATATGAAAACAGAACATGCACACAGGTTTCTCTTGATTGCCTGTCTTTCCTTCAATTATGCTCTGTAAAACTGAAATACAATGAGGCAAATCAATTATTCTGCAAAATAATAACCTGCCATCTGCATCATCAGAGAATTCTATTCGATTCAGCTTCATCTTGGTATACTGTGATCAATTTTTTGGAAGGTCTGTAAACCACACAGAGTATATCTGGTCGTTCCCTATTGTCCTTAGTTACTCGCTGCACGCAACACCAGTTCCTCATGCCACAAAGGGTTGTTTAAGCATATACAAACACATGGAGGCATTGGGGTTTCTGCGTGGCAAAGTTTTTTGAGCTAATTTTGCTATGGATTTTGGATTATTTTTTATTCAAATGGTATATACATGTTTTGTATGCCTGGACAAAATATGGCAAATTGATAATAAATGAAATTAACAAGAAAAATTACATATAAAACTATGGATATGAATGAACACACTCACATTTTTTTGTCAACATAGATTTTTAAAATGTTATATACTTATGCGATTAGTTGTCTCAAAATGAAAACTGTACTTCTCATTCTAATGAGAATGAGACCACATTCTTATTGTGATGTATGAATCAGAAACTGACTGAATTAGCCAAAATAGAAAAATCTTAAGGGGAGTGAGTCAGCTACAGGGAGAGGAGCGGCTGCCTCCCATGCTGGTGAAGCTCTCCTTGGTTCCTAGGATTCTCCCGTGGGGGACGCCAGATCTAAAAAGCTCTTTTCTTCCTCATCATAACCTTTTTTTTTTATTCTGCGCTTCCTCACTGTTAAAGAGCTTGTGTTCCCAAGTGTGGGACTGCTGGTCCAACGAGACCACTAAACACTGGGTCCAGAGGTGGAACCACAGACACCGGGCACTGCTAAAGAAGGGAGGGAAGGGATAGAAGGGGCACACAACCACCTGCTGGGTGCTGTTCACTACTTGGGGAGAGGGCTCCTTAGAAGCCCAAACCTCACCTTCACACAATTCACCTAGGTAGCAAATCCTCACATGTATACTACAGTGCTAAAATAAATTTCAATAAAGGAACTTGTACTAGCAGTCTCTACCGTCCCCTTAAGCAGAAGGGAATATTTGCAAACACCGAGTTCTGGTTCTTGAACAACCTCACTACATTCTTTTTTTTTTTTTCTTATTCTATTTTAAAGATGTAGGGTACAATTCAGGATTAGATCTACAAGTGGTCATCGTACAGGTAAAGTTTGAGCCTCTCTTTGGTCCCCACTTTGCCTGGTTTGAGATCAGGTGCCCTTACAGATGTCGTGCACCCCTTCCTCTCTCCCCTGGCAGTTTCTGGCTACTGCCAATCCCTTTCTTAGAGTAGTAACAATCTCACTACATTCTTACCACTGGATAGAAAGCAGAGCAAGTTCTCAGCATTCACCTGAACAGAAGCTTAGTCCATATAGTTCCAGAATCAAAGACAGTTCATTTCCCCACATTTAATTCTGTGATTCTGACTTAATATTCTTTTACCTGGGTGATGCTGATATTGAATTCAATCTAAGGATTACAATCAGAAATGCATTTCCTTGTTCTGGCCTATTGTTATTTCCTCTAAAATATATTTAGAACTGCAGTAATCATTTAGATAATGGAAAGAAAATGAGATTGAGTGTCAAAAGATGTTGTCTCTCTGCTGCTCACTGTCTTCATGACTTCAAACAATTTAAATATTCTGTGTCATGGTACAATGAGGGTGACAGTTCACCTGAGATAGATGTATAGGAACCATACAGACTAGTGAATGTTAAAAAAAATGCTTTGTAAATATGTCAGAACTATGGGTATTCTTATGTGTTTGACAGAAGTAGTTTTCTCCTTTTGAAATTTGCTATCCAAAAATAATACTAATTGGATAAACTTATAGTCTTTGCACAATTGTACCATAGTTCTAAAATCTCAGGATATGATATATATCTAGGTTCCCCCCTGAATATAAAACTGAACATACTTAAATATTTCAAAAATAGATTTGTTCGTGTACATTTTTTAAAACCTCTATTCTTTTGCTGTTATCACTATGTATAAAAGTCTTACAATTTTGTAAACCTAAATTTAGCCTATTTTTTCCATCCATTTAACTCAATTGAATAGCAAGTTGTTTTTTAACAATCTCTCTAAACTGATATTCTGTAATGACTCACTTGTCCAAGAAAATGCCTGTTCTAGTGAGAAGTCTGAACCTCCATTTTGTTATCCAGTTGACCACGGAATTAACCATGTCGTTTTGAAAATATTCGCTGTACTAATCAATGATATGTCATTCATTCTTTTGTTCATGGACCGTCCCATGTATGTGGATGGTTGTAGTGGGTTTTCTGTGAAACTTGCAGTAGACCTCGTGATCAGTTCAGAAATGTGCAAGGAATTTGTCCTTCAATTTTATAACGAACTTGTGGACTTACCTCAGCCTGCATTGTGGAAACTAAAGGTCACTGTAGGGCTTAGTAAACAACTCTGGATTTCTCACTCACCGATGAGAACCCACATCCTTCATTCGAGCTTCGTTTTGGAAACCATGACATTGAAATCTCTGCTTTATTTAAAAGTTGGTGGTCTGAGCTGCTACGTAGCTTTGCTTTGCAGAAGTACACGGATCTAAGAAAGTTAAAGAGAGAGAATGAGAAGCTCCCACGTGACCCTCACAGTCTGATGGCATTTCCCCATGCTCCTTCGTGTCTATTCCTGGTCGCATGTTTCCATGACACATTGGTGGTTGACCACAGTGGGACTTCTACTTCTTAGTAGAATCACCTAGGATTGTTTTTGTCCTACATGAGTGCTTTATGTAGGAGCTTTATCCTTCCTTATTCTCAGCATTAACAATAAAATCATCTAGATGTTTTCAATTTTTGACAAAAACATGACTTTTGGTAATGCTGTTTTTGAAAGTTAGATCATTCACGACAGACTAGAACAGCTACTATTTTCTTTTCAAGTCACCCAGAGCTTGCTTCCAAATCCACAATGAGATGAGTCTCTGTGAAGGCACCAAAACCCAGAGCCCGGCAGTGGCATCAAGAAACTTGGATTTTTTTTAAGTGTTTATTTTTAATTTTTTTAACTTTAAATTTTTTCTTTTAAAGATGTGGGGTACAATTCAGAGTGAGGTTTACAAATGTTCATAATGCAGGTACCCTTGTTAAGATGCCTCCCCCCCGCTCCCCTGGCAGTTTCCCTCAACTGCCAATCCCACCCCCCATCCCCTGGCAGTTTCCCACTACTACCAGTCCCTTTCTTATAGTATTATGATCATTGTTCAAGGTCCACTTATGAGTGAGAACATATGGTACTCTGCTCTTTGTTTCTGTGATAGATCACGCAGTATGATCGACTCTGGGTTTGAGTCTTGCTCTTTCACTGTTGGCTGAGAGATCTAATCTGGCAGTTCAGTTTTACCATCTGTGTGACCCTGAATGAATCACTTGACCTCTCTTATGTCTCAGCTTTCTCATCTGTAAAAGCAGATCATAGGAACGACTACATACCTCTAAGTGTTGTTGCAAGGAATCCATGAGGTTATGATTCCAAAGGGCTTAGAACCAGACTGAGCTAAGAACCTATGTGTTCTCAATAATAACAGTCATCAGTCTTGTCATAATGTCTGTATAGCTCACGAGGCTGTTAGGAGAATCAAGTGATATAATAAGTGCTGTATTAGGGTACTGTTCGATGCGTAGCAAATTTCACAGCCTAAAACACCCCCTATTTGCTAGCTCTCAGTTTCCATAGGCCAGAAGATCAGGGATGGCTTAGTTGGATTCTCTGTTGAGGAATTCCAAAGACTGAACTCACAGTGACAACTGAGTTGGGTTCCTTTCCAGAGTTCAGCATCCTCTTTCAAGTTCATGTGGCTGTTGGAATCATCCTCTTGATTGTGGCTGTAGGACTGAGATTTCCATGTTCTTGCTAGATGTCAGCCGGGATGGTTCCCAGTGGTGGGAGGCTGCCCACGATTTGCCCTTTCCATAACATGGCAATTGCTTTTGTCTAGCAGTAACATATCTCCCTGACTTCCAACCCCCTTGCTGCCAGCTGAAGAAAACTCTCTGCCTGATTAGGGCAGGTCACCCAGGATAACCTCTTTCTTGCCCTATAATGTAACTTAACCATGCACTGACATTTCAACATGTTCATAGGTTCCACCCCCGCCATGAGAAGAAGAGATCATGTGAGGGCAAGGGTCATTGGGGGTTTCCTTAGCATTCTGTCTTCCACAAACGTGAACAGGAAGTGAAAAATGAATAATATGCAAATATAAAGTGAGCATAGGTTCACATGGGTAATGTTTACCATTGTCATGATCGTTATGCTCATGATACCAACACATTGTTTGTGTTTGTTTTTATGTTGACCAGGTGAGAGTTCCATGGCTATTCACATGCATGATCACAGCTCTCCATAATCACGAACTTCTGGGCTCAAGTGATCCCTTTGTTTTAGCCTGCCAAAGAGCTGGACCTGTAGGCATACACCATATAGCATATCAAATTCTTAACCTCTGTCACTATTTTGCTTATTTTTAGTGGTTTAAATTAGTTGTAAAGATTATTTAATTCATCTGATAATTATATAACCCAAGTTAGCACTGGCTTCATAACTGCTTGAATTTCTAGTCTCATTGAAATATTTGCTTCCCATATTCTCTTCTTTGATCTTTGAATAACTGAACCATGGTACTCCACAAACTTAAGTTCCATGAAGACATCTTTTTTTGCTAAAATCATTAGTTTGGAAGATACTCAACAATGATCATTCTTACATGCACCAGTCCTGAAATTTCCTGTGGCCTGGTTGTACTCAGTCTTAAAATAGAGAAATGTAATATTTCCAATGCCTTAATGATGTTTAGCCCAGGAACTAAGAAGGTAGTCTTGGAGATGTTTACTCATAAGCAGAAAGAGTGGGCTTAAGATGACCCATTCAGCTATGGCTTTGTCACTTGACCAGCACCCTGGAAGATCTCACATACTGTGAAAGGCTCAATAATATATAATTAAAGAATGATGTAGGGAAAGGTTGAAAATCATTGCATCTTCCATTAAAATAGGATGAGGAAGTTAACCTAGAAACCCACACAATCTATACAGAATTAAGTAATATTGAATAAAATAAGGATCACAGACCACAAATTATAACTGTGTTCAAGATTGTCTCTGCCACTGTTGGCAATGTGATCGCAGATAAATCACTTTTCCTCACTGGAACTTGGTTTCTGCCTCTTCAACATGGGAGTCATACTGTCTATCAGGAAATGATGTACTGAGGGTTGTGTGGAATGGCCTGTGCTAAACTTTTAGATCAATGTCTGACACGTACTGAGCACTTAGTAAGTGATGACTATGGTTGCTATTGCTATGAATATTTATTTTATATCTTGACATAACATGCAGCTTCCTATCTGGAACATACTAAGTGCTCAGAAAAATACCCCTTTCTTTGTCTTTCTTCAGTGTCTGCTTTTTGAGTTGAATGGATCTGTCAAGAAGAGAATTTGGGATATTATAGGCTAAGAGGTTAACATTTGCCTAATTTAATTTCATACAATTTTCTTCCTCCCTCCCTGCCTGCTTGCCTACCCATTTTCCTTTCTTCCTTTTTTTCTTTCCTTGTCTTTCCTTCCTTTTTTCCTTCTCCATCTTTTCCTTTTCTTTCTCAATTCTTTTCTCTCAAGCAGATATCATTTTAAACTTCCGAACGACTTACGTCAGCAAGTCTGGCCAAGTCATCTTCGAAGCAAGATCCATTTGCATCCACTACGTCACGACTTGGTTCATCATCGATTTGATTGCAGCCTTGCCTTTCGATCTCTTGTACGCGTTCAACGTCACAGTGGTGAGTCACGAGCACCCTTCCACATACGGCCTCTAAAGTTGGCTTGTCTTTTCCCCCATGTTTAGGTTTTAAGTGTTTGTGGCAAATTTGTGTTTCCAGGGGTTTTTGGGTCCTCTTTAATAGAGATGCCCATCACAGCAACTTGAAAACAGTTGGAGACCATCATACTAAGTGAACGCTCACAGAAACAAAGAAACTGAGCACTGCATGTTCTCACTCATAAGTGGGACCTGATCAGATCACAGGTCACATTAGCACAAGGGTGGGATCGGCAGTCATGGGCACAACTAAGGGAGGGAAGGATGGGGGAATCACATGGCAACACAGTGGGTACCCGACCTACTACGGGGGCAGGGGAGAAACCGTGGCAACGAGAAGTCCAAACTTCACCTCTGTGTCAAGCAGCCCTTTCGTATAGTAAACCCGCACTTGTACCCCACAACTCTATTATAAATGAATTACAATAAATAAATTAAAAGATGCCCAGTTGTCCAGTGATACTCAGGCCAGATTCTCCAGCTGAGGGAGTTGCTTCCTTTTGAAACTCACATTGCCTATTCCTGCTTATTTGAGTACCCAGAACCAGGAAATACAACAAGTCTGGATTTATCATAAATACTGGCGCACTAAACACATCTGTGGATAAGGAAATCATCTGTAAGAATTTATCACATTATATTCCCCAGGCAGTTATTTGCCTCAAGAATTTGGTGGAGAGTTTGAAGACATTCGTCTCCTTCTATGACCTTTAATTCTTTATGTCTTCAGTATTCCAATCATTCATCAGCACAGCCAGTTGAAGACTGATCAAGATAGAGAGAAATGTTGAGATTGAAACAAGGGAATTCAACCACTTCTTAGAAGTCTTTGTAAAAACCAGTGCATGGGACAGAAACCTAAATGATATGGCTAACACAAAGTGTGAGGATTCTCTTGAATTTGCACTAATATGTGTTCCTTCTCCTCGTTCTTGCTCTAAATCCCTAACCCTTATGTCTCCTCACTGGACAGAAAGTATGCCCGCTTGTAGGAGTAGCTATTTTTATTATTTAATGATTGACATTCTTAAAGTATTAGATGCTCCCTTATCAAGAAATCTCTATGGGGTCATTTGTCAGCCACAAGTGCAATTTTCTGCTAGAGTAACCAATTCTAGCATGTAAAAAATTCTAGCATGTAAAAACATACTAAACATTAATTCAAATTAAACAAATTTCCTTGTCACAATTGAAAGCACTCCATAGAAGTCAGTCTTGCTCAAAAATTTAAAGGCATCGTTTTCAATATTGAATAACCAGTGTTTCAAATATACTCATTATTGACCTCAGAATGATCATAGAACTGTGATCTTGACTAGTTAGTACAGACTTGTGCATTTGGTAATTGTACGATCTTTTTTTTTTTCCATTTTCTTTTTAAGTTAGGAGGTTGAGAGTGTCAGCATCTTTAAAAGGTTTATGACTCAACTGAAAAAAAGTTCTCAGGAAAAATCGAGTATATATCAATCAATGCTGCATCGCATTATTACCTAGACTTTCTAAAGTGTTTTTTAAGATTGAATTTGACTAGATAAATGTACTATAATGAGTGCTTAATGACTTAAAATAAGGCTTTTACAAGACTGCAAAAGAAATCCAAAAGAAGAATATCGTTCATAAAAGGTTAAAAAAGTATTTCAAATTCTCCTGGAAAATTGGCTTAAATTGTCTATTAATTGTTTAATAGGATTCGATTTTCATTTGCTGCTTTGCAACTAAGCACTAGTACAGTTTATGTTTTATTTTTCTTTGGGTAGTGAGCAAATATTATAATTTTAAATATGTATGTAGAACATTTAATTACATTAAGTATATATGACATGTTTATGCATCATTCACATCCTCATTTCCTAAAATTAACATAGGTGAAGAATTTTTTTAAAGTCTGACTCTCATGTTTTGATGAATTTTGAATAATAGTACACTTTCCCTGTTCTCCTCCTCTCTTTTCATCTGTCTTATGAAATTGAACACAAATGCCTTATAAAAAATGCAAAGCGTTAAGCAGCATCCACATCAAAAAATAGGAAAAAGGAAGGAAAAAATATCTTTCTTATCAGTGATATTTTTTCTGCTTTTCACGGGAGTGAGCAGATGACTATTTTATTTTATTTTACTTTATTTTATTTTATTTTATTTTATTTTATTTTATTTTATTTGAGTTGGAGTCTCACT
>NW_007259320.1:268109-290355 GCF_000164805.1 Carlito syrichta
GATTTTTTGATTTATTGTAGAGATGAGGTCTCGCTGCCCAGGCGGGTCTCGAACCTGTGGGCTCAGGCAATCCACTCACCTCAGCCTCCCAAAGCGCAGCATTACAGGCTGAGCCACTGAGCCCGGCTTAGATGACTATTTTAAAAGCTGGCACAAAAATGTGTTATCCTCCTTAGTTATGCTAGTCAGAATGAAATATCTTATTTCAACAGAAAAACTTGTTCAAGGTATGATACGTCTTTCCCAGGAAAACATATGTTCTGAGGAATAATTTATGAGCTATGCTGCTTTGAAACAAAGACTTGAAAAATTAAAAATAAGTAATCAATGGTGTTTGCCTCACAGATCGAAAATGTGTCCACTGAGTGCATCTTCATAGATGATGCTCTAAACTGCATTACAGCTGCCAAAAAACTGTATGCAAAATATACTGAGCTCTGGTTCTGACCACAGTTGATCATGACAATTGTTTAAAGTACAGCTTACACAGTTATTTATTGAAACCTACCATGTAGAGCACTATAAAAGTCACTTGCAAGAGACGGAATTATGAGTAAGATATGGAAAGTGTGACAGAGTAGAAAAGGCAGAAGTATGAATCCAAGTTTTATCATTTACTGTGTGAGCGACTTCCCTGAGGAAGTTAACATCAAAATAGGCTTAAAATGGACGTAAAAGATTTCTACAGGGTGTCTGAACAACCTACAAGGTAACATATCTGTAAAATGCTTTGCCAAGTGTCTGACACTTAGAAAGACCTCGGAACATGCGAGTGGGCTCCTCCCACTTTCTCTGTTCCACCCTTCCCCCCACAATTGATAGCCAGAAGGAGGTCACATCCACTTGATCAAAGAGAAACTGACATGATAGGGGATTTTGATGAATGCACCTGTCTGTAAGTAGCATATAATTCTCATCAGTGACAAATTCAGAACAGCAACCCAAGAGTAAAAAGCATCCCCTCCTTTCTTCGGATCCATACTTCTATCTAAGTCAAATATGCTTCCTTCTGTTATTCACCAAGACCCACAATTCACACATATCGCAGGAAGCCCTCGCCTCCGACACAAGCAAGTATAATTTTTTTTAATGCTAGCAAAATCACCAGGGCTGCCCCATCGGAGCACCCAGGTTCCTGTTCCTCCTCTTTGCAAATGACTATTGTTCTCATGGGAGACCCAGCACCGTTTTCTTCTTTCAACCGTGCCCCTTTGGTCAGAGAAAATAGGGAGCTGGTATCAACACTATGTGTGCAGGTGACTTTCTCCACTTGGGACTTCTGTTCCAGCTTTCATTTTACTTACACAGTTGTCACCTACCTATCAAACTCATCCACCTATAAAATAAACTCCACCTCCAGTCATCTCTCTAAACGGCAGAGTAGAGATTGCAAAATCTTGGTGTGTGATCATCTAGGTCACCTTCAATTTGGGAAATGATAAATGAGAGCTTGGCTGTGAAGGAGAAGAAAGTAAAACTTGACACCGAAGAATGATAGTAAGAAAAAAAAGAGCACAGCTAGCTGCTAAGTTCCTCGAGTGCCCCTTAGGAGTTGGGTATATTCGAGTATAGAATAATTCACAAGATTACAATTGCATATAATTTCATTGAATATCTATTTCTATGCTGAACTCAGAGTGTTTGTGTGTTAACTTAATCATTTATCCATCCACTCATTTAACAAATATCTATTGAGCACGTACTGTGCGTCAGGCACGGTCTAGGTATGTTTTTCTTAGAGATAAGAGGAGACAGCTAGCAGAGGAGGGAATCAGAAGTCAACTGCTCTGGATAAGTACAATGGCAAGCTCCCTAAAGGCGCTGACACTTCTGTGTTTTGTGAAAGGAAGAATGTGATTAGTTACAGCCGTGCCAATAACCTTCTTCCCCTCTATTTACAAATTCCCCAAAGAAATTAGGTAAAGTCAAGGAATCTGTCAAACTCTATCTCCATATGACTTCATGTTTGCTTTGCCTTTTCTGTTTCGGAATGGTCTGTGAGAGTATGAAAAGAGTGTGTTATGCACAGCACGTATTCATCGTGAGATTGACCATGCTGGTGCACACCAATGGTACACATTTTCAGTTGGACCCTAAAGTCAGTTAAGAAAGCAAAACTAATTTTGACTACAAGTCTGCTGCTTAGTGGACGCAAATTCACTAGGAGATTTTTCAACAATTCTTGCTCATTTCCATTCCAGAGGCATGTCTGTTTGGGAGAGGGCTCAGAATGTAGATGCTCCGGACAAAGTGTTTTATCCGTTCATGGATGATATTAGAAGAAAGATAGTGTTAACACAAGAGACGGGAGGTGCTACTGGTGCTTGTGAGCAGAACCCACTCAAGTTTATGGCTCTATTTATTTAAGAAGATAAATCCTAAATTGCTCTGGTCACTACTTTCCAGGCTTTTACTTTCGTTCATATGAAGTATTGTTATGAAGTAGCTCCCTTACGCAGGCCAGGGGAGGTAGGGTTGAAAGAAAACGTGTGTCAGGAAGTGGAGGCATCCCATGGACAACTTTGATACCATGAGCTGTTTGGGTTGTGCATCAGAATGTACAAAATCGTATGAAATCAGACGGGTAGAAAAAAAAGACAATGCCTAGTTAAGGAAGGTAAGTATTTGCTCAAAGAACTTAAGTGACCCTCCTCATCCTGTCCTCTCTTCTTCCGGCATCCTATCACCTCCTGATGTCCTATGTCACGAACAAAGAAAACCGTCACCAAAGCCACCACTGTGTTGAAATCACGGCACTTCATTTCCAGAACTTTTCCGAGTGGCTGTCAGGGAAGGTTGTGGTGTGAATTCAAGCCGCGTGCCAAGTTGGGCTGCTCTGTCTCTCCACACAGGTGTCCCTAGTGCATCTTCTCAAGACGGTGAGGCTGCTGCGGCTCTTACGTCTGCTGCAGAAGCTGGACCGGTATTCCCAACACAGCACGATTGTCCTGACCCTGCTCATGTCCATGTTTGCCCTCCTTGCCCACTGGATGGCGTGTATCTGGTACGTCATTGGAAAAATGGAGAGGGAAGACAACAGCCTTCTGAAGTGGGAAGTTGGTAAGGGCTTGCGTTTGTCACCTTTTCCACTTTTAAGTTGAAAAGAGAAAGGTTGTTTAGAATGTGGAGGAAGCGAAAGATAAGCTGTAAAGATTTTCCTTCTTTTACCGTCCATTTGTTGAATTGAGTCTGTGACACAAGTAATTCCTTTCAAAAAAGTTTTCTGAAACAACCTTGTATTTTTTTTCCTCCAAAATTAATGGTTTAAACGTTCGGGCTAACGTAACTGTTTGAAATGACCAGCCAGGCTGCAGAAGGGTTTAGATAAATAACGTGCTACCTTTTCTGGACGTGTTCTGATTCGGGGCTAGAAATGGTAAATCACTGGGTAACTGGTCTATCGTCTATCACAATGACATCTTAAATCCTAAGAAAACAATCACATGCATTTGAGGCGGTGTGTTAACAGAAAAGACACGCCTACCAAAGAGAGAGAGAGAGAAGACTATTATAATGATATACTTTCCACACTGAGCACACTTCGAGGATTTTTGAAGACAGAAGGGACTATATATTTACAAACATAATTTACAAAGTTTTGTGTCCCCATAATACATGGGAGCTTCAGAGAGATTTTTCAAGTGTTATATAATTCTGCATAAATGAATCTGAAACACTATGCACATGAACACATTTTTAAGCTTATGTCAACCACAGGAAATTTATAGAAAATGAAAATTCTCAAGACTATAACCCTCTATCCCAAAATATCTGCATTCTTCTAACAGCCATACCCTTTAGAGAATGGTCATAGTACCCTATGCAGAATATAGAAAATCTTTTTCTTCATCTGACATTTAATCAAAAGAATCTGCCTCTTAGTTGGCCAGAAAATTCTTCGCTTATCTTCTCCACCAAAAATCAATCTTGAACTTTTGAGAGAAGCTCAGACCTTTGCACAGGAATAAAGCCCCAGGGGACTCCCAGGAGACAAAAATGCCCAAACTTTTCATACTAGCACTTAGTGGCTCAATGTACCGGGAACATCCTTGTGTTGGCTTTCATAAAATGCCACCATCCATTGGGTAAATACAAAGCCTTCGGGGGGGAGGGTGGTATTGAAGGGGGAGCCAGAAATCAGGTTCAAGAGACTATCTCCAGTCCAGGTTCTTAAAAATGTCTCCACACAGCTCAATTGTATTCCTGAGCTACACAAAACAATAGATGTGTTCTAATAATTTCATCTCAGAATGATTTTCTTATCCTCCCTATTAAAGCACCACTCCTATGCCTTGCTGTGGGTCTCCTTTCTCAGAAATGAAGGAAATGGGGAAATAAAACTGCCGAGTGAAAGCAAAAATAACCTAGAAGAAAATGACATCAGATGAGAAAGAGAGAGTTAAGAGTTGGTTAAAAGGAGGGGCAGGGTCTGAATTGTACATGGATCCAAATAGTTTCCATCCATTGATATTGCTTCCCTCTAAGACTTTGTCTTGAAGCCTTCCTCATCACATACTATGGCATCGTCTTAATGGTGCTCAGTAAATTGTAGCATCAGATCTCTGCCCTTTGTTTTGAATCTGTATTAAAATTCTGACTTGTGGTCAACACCCGATTCCTTTTTAGACCTGACCTAATTTCCATCAGGTCCCAGCCCTATACGCTCTTATTAATTTGTGAGGCTTGTCTAGTCTGAGAGTCTCCAGATGGGGAGATTTAGCTTATTCACGCTCTCAAATTTAGTTATGTGAGGAAAGCTCTCTGTTTCATTTCCAACATGTCAGTCGTGCGGCAGACTCACAATCTAGCTGTTGTTCTTCTCCCCACAAACAGGCAGTTTGCCAAGAAAAAAAAGGAGCCAGCCACCTGAACTGCATCTATGCTATCTCCTTCCTCGTACTCTTGGCCCTGGTGTTATGGTTGAATGTAATGAATGGGGTTGTAAACTGGAACTCTACGCCTTAGGGAGAGCTTTGGCGGGGTACACTGGCAGGAAGGGCATTGGGCAGGGCAGTAGGCCTCCCCTGTCTTCCTGTTTCCGTCACCAACTGTCAGATCTGCAATAATTTTGTTCCTCTGTCTGGGCTTCAGTTTCCTTCTCTACAACATGAGAAAGCTCATCATATCATTTGAAAATTGGCCAGGCACGGTGGCTCAGCCTGTAGTCCCAGCACTTTGGGAGGCCAAGGCGAGTAGATTGAGCCTGTGGGTCCGAGAGTTGGTCTGGGCAACTCGGCAAGACCTCGTATCTACAATAAATAAAAAATTAGCCCTGAATGGTGGCGTGCGCCTGTAGTTCCAGCTACTTGGAAGGCTGAGGCAGAAGAATCGCCTGAGCCCAACAGGTAGAGGCTGCGGTGACCATGAGTGTGCCATTGCACTCTAGCCTGCGTGACAGAGTGAGACTCCAACTTAAAAAAAAAAAAAGATCTGTTTTGGGTTCTATGATTTATGACTTTCACAGAAAAGCAAATCTTGTACTGTAATGTGTGGTTCATATATGTATATATATACACACACACAGAAACATATATATATGCACATATAGATACACACAGATATATATATGCATATATATATATATACATACAAACATATAAATAATCTTATCTTTCAGTGTCCACATAAACCATCAATTGCAGCTATCTAATGGCAGCTGGCTTGAAGGTATGTCAGAATGGACATCCTGCGATCATGGCATGTCAAGGAATTGTTATGTCTTCCTCAGTCATGATAAGAATGACCAAACATTAATCTTTAGAGAATTAGATTTCCTGTCCAAATACTTCTCAGAATATGATTAGGAAGGTAGTAGGTTAATTATATCTGTAAATATTGGGTTTACGGGCTTGGCTACAAGGACTTTCTCTTCACCTAAAATTACTTGGATCATTTGTTCATTTAAAACACTATCCAGCTGAGACTTGGACACAGATTAAATAATTGTGACCTTCCCTACCTAACATTATAATGATGCAGCTGAGAGTCTAGGCTAATTTAGCTTTTACTTTGTAATTTAACCACTAATACGTTTTACCTTTTTTGGTTCAATGACCATGAATCAAAAAATGCCTCATACAATTAAAATTTGAGGTGAGAACATGTTCTTTATGTTTGTGGTTGACATCAGATGTGTAAAACAGATTCATCTTCCTGAAAGATAAAATTCTATTCTAATCATTTTTTTGTGCTGAAATGATTTTTTTTTGTCCTCTGCAGACTCACTATGTGCAGCTAGAGAGAGTTCCAATATTTTGTATCAGACCAAATCAGAGCTAATCTTTAAAAGCTGTTACAGCATCACTTCTTTATAAGATACTCATTTTTGGAGGGAAGAATTAATGACTTGTAGACGTGTGATGCCAGAGGCTGGCTATGAAATGCTTTGCCTGGTGTTAGCTTTTGCTTCATATTTTTATGTATTTCTGTCTTGTACTTTGGGGAATGTTTGAAGTTCATTGATTGTCTTATGGAATTTTTTACTTGAGAGGATCTTAGTCCAACTCTTTGATTTTGTGAAGAGAGACCTGGCTCCAGGTTGTCCAAGCCCCAAGAGGGAAGGGGCTATTGTCTCTTTTATCTATTGCTATATCTTCATGGGGTATATAATTCCTGGCACATGGCAAGTGTGACAAAAAAAAAAAAAATGTGAATGAATCAATCTTCAAGGTCATTTAATTGCCACATGACAGTCACCTAAGAACCTAAATTCCCTATCTTCTTGTCTAGAATTCCTTCTAATAGCATTTTGTTTTCATTTTTGTTTTTTGAGTCAGGTTCTCACTGTCTCCCAGACTGGGAGTGCAGTGGCATGGTCATGGCTCACTGCAGCCTCGACTTCCTGGGTTCAGGAGATCCTCTTGACTCAGCCTCCCAAGTAACTGGGGTTATAGGCACATGCCACCATGCCTGGCTAATTTTTTAAATTTTTTGTAGAGACGTGGCCACACCTTGTTGCTCAGGCTAGTCTGGAACTCAAGTAACCCTCCCATCTCAGCCTCCCAAAGTGATGGGATTACAGGCATGAGCCTCCTCGCCCAGCCTAATAATGTTGAATATTATGAAATTATAGTGTGTGGGGTTTTGCTATAGAGAGTGGTTTTTATCCATGGCTCCTGAATCTTAACTCCCATAGACTTTGTTACAGTGCTTTATTACAATGTTGCCTGTGCCAGGCCTCAGGGGCAGGCCTTAGGAAACAAAATCTCTCCAACCTCCTCTTTTCTTTCTTTCACCTGCCCCAATGCAGGAATCTAATCCTCCCCCACCTTCTGATTGTGGGTTTTAAGACCCTTCCCAGAGAAGGTCTCACTGTATACACTGGGGGAAGGAGGCTGACATCTTGAAACCTCCATAAAAACCCAAGAAGACTGAGCTCTGGCAACTTCCAGATGGCTTGCCACATGGGGTTTCCTGCAGGGTGGGGCCAGGGAACGCAGGGAAACTCCTCCCCCTCCCCTATGCCTCGCCCTACACATCTTTTCATCTGGGTCCTTTAAACTGTCCTCCTTAATAAACCAGTAAACATAAGTACAGTGCCTCCCTGAGTACTGTGAGCCACTCTAGTGAATTAATTGAACCCAAAGAAGGGGTCATGAGAACCCCAACCTGAAGTCAGTCGGTCAGAAGTTCCAAAGGCCCAGACTTGAGACTGGTGTTGGGGGTACAAGGGGAAGGGTGGTAGTCTTAGGGAATGAGCCCTCACCCCGTGGGATCTCACACAATCTCCAAGTAGACAGAGTTGAAATGGGTTTGGGGGACACCCAGCTAGTGCCCACTGCTCGGTGGTGGGGAGAAACCCCTATATTTAGTCACAGAAGCCTTCTTCTGTAGTGATGATTGCTGCGGTGTGAGAGCAGAGGGAAAAATTCGATTTGGAAGAAGTTTTCCCAAAGTATAAGGAATGGCTAGCCAACTCTTTCTTGCTTGAGAAGATTGAGAGGAGAAGAACAAACAGGGTGATCACTAAAGATTTGGTCGCTCATTCAAAAAGCATTTTCTAAGCACCCAGACATCCTTGGGCCTGTGTTAGTCACTGGGGACACCAAAACAAATAACACGTTTACTTTCGTGGAGCTTAAAGCCTAGTGGGAAAAGGAGACAGTGATGCAGTAGCCTATTACAGTATGATACATCGTACACAGGAATGTGTGTCGAGGCGTGGTCCCACATTTCACCAGGATGTCAGGAAAGGCTTTTCAGAGGTGCCCTGAGTTTTAAAGGATATGTAGGTCTTGTCTGTTCCAGTGCTGAGAAAACGACATTTGGGACCGCAGAGGCATGAGGATATGAAGCCGTTCACTGGAACTGGCACAAGGGCGAGTGGGGGCGAGGGAGGTAGATAGGAGGGACTAGACCTTTCAAGGCTGCTGGTGCTAAACCTTGGAGTTCGGACTTCGTTCCCATGCCACAGTGAGGCGTGAAGTTCTCTCTGAATATGGAGAGCTGCAAAATGGGAGGGAGGGGGAGGTGGGGAGCCGAAGCGGGTGTTTCCTTCTGCTTCACTTTCAGTATCTGGAAAAAGACAATGATAATATTCCTACCTCAGTGGGAAATTGAATACTGGCAAACCCAGCATTCAATTAGGCAACATAGATAAAGCATTTAGGTTTGTACCTGGTACCTAAAAACTGCTCAATAAGTAATACTGCCATTATCATTGTACTATGACAATTACTTCAAATGGAAGAATCATGGGCGATGACTAGCCAATACTTATTATTTTATACGGGAAGATTATTAAGAAATAGCTTTAAAAATGAAGTGTTGTCTTCAGGGTTTAGTTGTGGTTCTGGACAACAAATTATATGCTTCTTCATATCTTCAAAATTGGTCTGTGCCAGCTTTCAATTAGAATGTCTACCTGTCTGACAAATTGGTAATTTTTCAGATTACACACAATTGCACACACCTGGGAGACTTTCCTATCAAGGTTAATATAGGAGGGAGGTCCTGCCTCAACCCTATAAGCTTGTTGGTGTATGTCAAATTTTTGTGCAATATATAGCTGTCCAAAGGTAAGAATTAATGCTGTATTGAAGAGACATTGGACTGTATGTGAGAATGGTTTTTAAAATTTAATGTTTGTGATGGCTACGATAAATGCTTGAGAATGATCTCTGCATCTTTGCAGGGCGTGGGGGAGGTCTTTATTTGTTGCTACAAGAGGACTTTCAGCTAAAAATGTACAAGAAGTCCTTGCATGTTTTCTTGGATCTCAATTAATACAGGCATTTATTGTTTTCATTATTATCACTTGTAAGCTTCAATTATTGATACTGAATTAGTCCTAGAAGAACTCCATTAGAATCCTGGTCTGGCCAGAGTTCTGATTGTAAGCTCAGAAGATTCAGATTTCAATCCTGCTTCACGGATTTACTGGGCATGTGATTTTGACCAAGATGACCTTAGTGTGTGTCTTTTCATGGAACAACTTCCATTTTTCCCTCCGTAAAACGGGTGTGGTGGTATTGAACCCCATAAGTACTCACCTCACACTGTGAATGGTACATGAGGTACAATCTTGTAACTGGAAACTGCCACCACTACCACCACCCGCTCTGATCTTATTGCTAGTTGAAACCCCTCTAAAGTTTCAGCCACCATAAATTTACATCAAATTTACATCATGCCCTTCACAGGCACCATGATGTCTAGTGGAATTAGCTGGAACATAAGGATGTGGTAGCATTGATGCTTCTGGCTCAGTAAATGGGCCCTGTACTCCTGACCTAAGCAGAGCAGCGGAAGCCCACTGACCTGTCTACTATGTCTTGTGAGCTAGACTGCAGCTTGGTCAGTTGCTTCCTTCTTTTTTTTTGTCAGAGTCTCACTGTTACCCAGGATGGAGTGCACTCAGGCGATCCTTCCACCTCAGCCTTCCAAGTAGCTGGAACCACAGGCACATGCCACCACAACCGGCTGACTTTTTTATTTATTGTAGAGACGAGGTCTTGCCATATTACTCAGGCTGGTCTCAAACCCCTGGGCTCAGGCAATCCTCTCGCCTTGGCCTCCCAAACTGCTGGGATGACAGGTGTGAGCCATTGTGCCTGGCTCAAATAATATTCTCGGTTTTGCAGGTCATACAGCCTGCTACTACTCAACATTTTTTTTAATCAGTCAGAGTCTCACTCTGTCACCCAGGTTGGAGTGTAGTGGCACATTCACAGCCACCACAGCCTCGACCTGCTGGGCTCAGGAGATCCTTCTGACTCAGCCTTCCAAGTAGTTGGATCTACAGGTGTTCGCCTTCATGCCTGGCTGATTTTTTTTTGTTGTTCATTGTAGGGATAAGGTCTTGTGAAGTTGCCCAGGCTGGTCTCAAAACTCTGGGCTCAGGCAGTCCTCTCGCCTCTGCCTCCCAAGGTTCTGGGATTACAGATGTGAGCCACTGCGCCCGGCTTAGCTGCTTCCTTCTTATAGTGAAATGTTATCTCATATTCTTTCTTAAAATGATCTCTATTTTGAAGGCTATGACAAGCTGAACTTTAAAATAAATGATCTACTTCAAAGGATAAGGCGTATTTGGTAATAGGAGAATCTCTTTTATTTCTTACCTGCTTGGCTGGAGGAGACTTAGCCATGGCGCATGCCTGAAAATGTATCTGTATCACTGAAAAAAAAAAGTCCAAGACCTTAGAGTGGGAGAAAAAGGATTAAGCCAGACATGATTTTCAAATGTTCATTGACAATTTTAATCCTAAATCTCCTGATCCCCGTTGGATAAAACCTCATAAAAGTCGACTGATTTGAAGAGCTCTCAAGTGATTAACTGCTTAGCATTCACAAGCCGCATGTAAGGAAAAAAATGACCAGGCTTATGATATTATGAGCTGGTTATTTCGACAACTGCATCACATTTTCTTCAAGAAGGTGGAATTTACGAGCCCTGCATTTTCAGGTTCTACATAATGATTATAAAACTGTTTTAAGGTAACCCTTACCTGTGGGTTCCCATTCTTAGGAATAGATGAGATGAAGAAAGTGGAGAGAAAACCAAAAGAGAAAGTTTCCACCATCAAAATGGGCACTAGTGAGGGACTTCCGGACTTAACTAAGCAACAACAAAAACCAGTACCCTAAAAGCTTGGTGTGCACTGGTATCTCCTAAGGATCTCCCTAAAATGCAAACTATAAGTCAAGAAGGCTAAGGGGGAGTCTGACATTCTTCCTTTTTTAACAGACTCCCAGGTGATATTGGGTTTCACCAGTCTCCTACACTACACCGTGGGTAGCAATGTTGTTAAAATGTCTGAGACTTTGGGGGAATTTAATATTCCCAGTTATAAACAGCTCTGACCAGCAACAATTCAGTCCTTCCTATCCTTTTTCACTGTCCTCACCTTTTTCAATTCCCAGCACATGTACAAATTTACTTGAACATAGTTTATTCCTAATGGACCCAGGAGACCCATTGAGAAGTAATTAACCTCAGTGCAGTAGTAATGCAACACAGTATTTTAAAATGCCATTGTCACAGTTAGTTCTGGAAAACTAAAAGCAAATACCACCAATTTTTAAAGAGTTGCCAATGCTCTGTTCTTTTTTCACAAAGACTTCTGGAACACAGAAAACATCTCTGTGTTTTAGAAGCAAGATTTTGCTCTTTTGCCATAAAGAGCAAATGGTGTATTTTAAAAACTCAGAAATGTTTCATATTTACTTCAATATAACAGTAAACTTTGCTACTTGTAAAACTTGGGGAAGCAAAGTATATATGAATATCCAATTATGCACTTGAATTCTAATCTGTGTTTAGAAATTGAATTCCAATCTGTGTTTAGAAATTATTTGGGTATTTAGCGAGTAAGTACAGTTAATTGCATAATGTTCTCAATTCTTTGAAAGGAAACTTCTGGGTTTCAGGTAACAGATGGGGAGTTGATATGCTTTCAAGTTGCCAGGATTGCTTGAGAGGAGAAAATGCTTCTACCTAGAAAACAATGACACTATGATTGATATACTCAGTCCTCTAAGTTTGAGAAAGGAAGCATACCTCACCCTGCTCTTAAAGGCTGTCAAGGGCATATTGGCATGGTGTAAACTCAGGGCCTGGAAAACTGATGACACTTGCTTAACCCACTTGTTGCCTGAATTTATTTTTACCTCACATTCTTCCTTTTTTGCATATGTTATTAATAGTCTATTAACATCTTAACACCCTATGGAGTTAGAGTATTATGAAACACGCCTTAGGGAAAGTTGCTAAATTCAATATCATAATAAGAAAAGCAACCATGATTTTAATATTTTCAAAATAGAGAATATCACGAGTATCACCTCACAGTAAATCTACAAGGATAGAGAGATTTCTTTCCTCTAAGAAATGCCTCCCTGAAGTCATTGGTGAGCTTACATAAGATATTGTATGTGAAAACAGTTTGCAAGCTGAAAGGTGTTGTAAAGTCATGACGTATTATCACATGTTATAGCTCATAATACGCTCACACACACATCTATGTATATATGTACATATGCATAAGAGTATGTTTCTCTTTCTCTCCAGAGAGACAGAGATAGACAGAGAGATGGGTATGTAAACACTCTATACCACAAATCCATCTTTGTGTTCTCTGCATGACACTGATTGTAGCAGGTATGGAGATTCCATGCACAGCACATGTAGTTGAGTGAATGAGTGCAGGAGTGAATCATTGGACCGCTAATAAGGTTCCTGCACCATATCAATGGGTCATCCTTTCAGATGAAAAGAGACAGACATTCTGACATCAGTCTCCCTTCTGTGTTTGGAAGGCATGCTGGTCTCTACTTCCCGACTATCTCATCGTTATATCATATTATTACAGAACAGTATTCTATTATTCATTTGGTTAAAACTGATTGCCGTGAGATATACACAATATGGTTATAGGAAGCCAAAAGTTAGGATTCTGTTTCTGTTGCGTAGTCTATTTCTTTTTGATACTGTGGTTGTCTGAATACTGAATTTCCTCAGTGTTAAGATCACATTTGAGGAAGAACTGTTTTGTGTCTCTCTCAAAAGACCTATAAGACTTGACAGCTATTAATATAAATATGATTAAGTGTTTATAAGCATCACAAATTAAGCCAGTTGGGTTTTCTGATGCATAAAATGCTATCTAAGTGTGCCATTATCTGCATTGTTCCTGCCCTTTTGGAAAATCTATCCCTGACAACAATCAGCTTGTGATCCGTAGTCTACTTGTTTTTCATATCTTTTGGTGATCTCAAAAAAACAATTGTTCATCTTTTTTTGCTTTTTCCCCTTCAAGAATTAATTATTTATTACTTGTTCTCCATTTGTTAATTTAAATTGATAGTGAGTTCGTGTGTGTGTGTGTGTGTGTGTGTGTGTGTGTGTGTGTGTGTATCCCTTCTGTTTAAAGAACAATCTTTAGCCATTATCCCAATCAAGGAAGGACATACTGCAAACTCATAAATCACTGATTTATTTATAATTTCATTGTGAAAAAATAATTACTAGATTAATAAGGTTATGGCATTGACTATAGGTATAAGAATTCGATATTGTCTGAGTCTAAGTCATTAATTTGATATGTAAAGTGTAAAATTTCCAAGTTCTTATAGAAAAGCATAGATTTTGGATGACTCGCACCGATATATTTTTAAACAAAATAAACAAGTTAGACACATCCACTTGGGCAATGAAAATAAATACCAGAACCACCGTGTCATATTCCTAAGGATAAAAAGCGCTAAGCAGCTAATGCTGTATTCTGAGGCTAATTGTTATTCTGTAGTGATGATGTTGGTCAGTGCATGTCTTTGATTATCTGGACTTCGGTAAAGCATACGGTATATATTTTATTGAAATCCCTGTACTATCTTTCACATCTGCCCTCTAAGTCATTTTAGTATGTAGATTTTAGAGGCTCTGTTCCTCACTGAATGCCTTGAGATCTGTGTGATGCTGCAGTACTTGGTCACTTGTAAATATTTTGAATTTTTTACTATATATAGTAGCATTAATGGAAGAAATGGTAAGCAGTGGTTTCAGTCTTATAGAACTTCAGTTTCATCAGAGATACAAGAGAAAGCTAATCATTTCAACCCCTCTTCATTCTTTATCCTGTTCCTTTTTCTGTGCCTCCTTTCTCAGTGAATGGCTCAAACATGGTTCCATCTTTTAGCTGGAGATCGATTTAGATTGGAACTTCGTACAACTCCTGCCAGGTCCATCCGGAATCTCTCCAAGAAGTGCTTCCTGGTCTCACTTTAGTCTCTTTTGCACTTGAGGGATACTCTTAGCTATTGAACCCTGCTCTTGATCTAGGCTTTTGAAATGTGAGTCTCCTTTGAGTGTTTTCTCCAAGGAGTCTTCATTTCAAGGTAGTTTGCTGACCATTCAGTGGCTTCCTTTGCTCCTCCTAAATGATTCTATGTCTTTTATCACTGGATATTTTTGTCTACTTCTGGCCTTTCTCTCTACCCTATAGAGTTTTCCTGAATTGTATGACTGTTATGATCATGGACAGTAATATGCTTCTGGCTTAGGGAGTGCAGTGTGAGTTCACCGTCAAACATGTCTCACATAGAAAATATGAATTTTAGAGTGACCTAAAAGGTAATGTGGACATTCAAAGAAAAAAGTGAAAAGAGGGTTTTTTTGGTAGTTGGAAGAGTTTAATCTAGGTGACTTGAGGCATGGAACTAACCTAATTAATTAATTAATTTTCTGAATGCCTAACCAGTTTCCCAGTATGATTTATCAAATAACCCATTTATTTCCACTAATTAAGTATGGCATTTTAATCATATTTAATTACTATGCACACTTATGACTTGTGCATATCTAGGTCTCATTTTTCTTCTATTGACAATCTAATTTTACATCAATATTAAAGTTTTAATTATTATACTTATTAAAATTTTTTGGTATAGCTAGTAGAACAGGGGCCGTTTTAGCCCATTTACTCATTTTGATAAATATTAGAAAAAATGTCCTGTCTCTAAAAACCCAAATAGCATTTTAACCAGAGTTAATTTTGGAAATTAAATTGGAAAATGTAATGCTTTTATAACATTAAGATACACTTGCAATACAAGTTTATGATATTTAATTTTCATCTATTTAAAATATTCTTTGATGTAATTAAGTGATACTGTGTAGTTTTCCTTACGAGTCTTACATATTTCTTAAGTTTATTTCTAATTATTTTTACATTTTTGTGCTGTTGTGAGTGGGATCTGTTTTTCACTGATTTTATTCAAGTCACTACTCTATAAAAAAGTACAGTTACTTTAAAATAATGTTTTTTAGAAATTTACCACTCCTATTTAACATAGAACTGGACGTCCTAGCCAGAGAAATTAGGCAAGAGAAAGAATAAAAGCCATCCAAATTGGCAAGGAGGAGGACAAACTATCTCTGTTCACTGATGACATGAAGTACACTTAGAAAATCCTAAAAACTCTTCCAAGAGACTCCTAGATCCAATAAATGACTTCAATAAAACTTCAAGATATAAAATCAACATAAAAAATCAATAGCATTTCCACACACCAGTAGCACTCAAGGTGAGGGTCAAATCAAGAACTCAATTCCATTTACAATAACCACAAAAAATAAAATAAAATGTCTAGAAATACATTTAGCCAAGGAGGTGAAAGATGTCTATAAAGAGAACTATAAAATATTGATGAAAAAAATTAGAGATGACACAAACGTAAGAACACCCCATGCTCATGAATCAGAAGAATCAATATCATTAAAATGATCATACTGCCCCCCAGCAATCCACAGATCCAACTCAATCTCCATGAAAATACCAATATCACTTTTTAAAGAACTAGAAAAAAAAATCCTAGTGTTTGTATGTAACCAAAAAAGAACCCTAACAGCCAAAACAATCTTAAGTAAAAAGAACAAATGTTGAGGTACCACACCACCTGCCTTCAAATTATACTACAAGGCTATAGCATGATAGTGGTACAAAAAATGGATCAATAGTACAGAACAGAGAATCCAGAAATAAAACCACATACCTCCAACTGACAGATCTTTGACACAGTCAACAAAAATAAACAACGGAGAAGAGATACTCTTTTCAATAAATGGTGCTGAAAAGTCTGACTAGCCATGTGCAGAAGAATGAAATTGAACCCCTGCCTCCCACCATATACAAAAATTAACTCAAGATGGATTAAAGAGTTGAATGTAAGACCTAAAACTACAAAAATCCTAGGGAAAAACCTAGGAAAAACTCTTCTGGACATTAGTTTAGGCAAATAATTTATGACAAAGAACTCAGGCAAACATGACAAAAACAAAAATAGACTAATGGAATTTAATTAAACTAAAAAGCTCCTGAACAGCAAAATAAATAATCAATAGTGTGTACGTAAAACCTACAGAATGTGTGAAAATATTTGCAAATTATGCCTCAAACAAAGAACTAGCATCGAGAGTCTACAAGGAACTTAGATAACTTAACATGAAAAAAATAACTTCCCCCACCAAAAAGTAGGCAAAGGACATGAGTAGATACTTTACAAAACAAGACACACAAGCATCCAACAAACATCTGAAAAATACTCAACATCACTGATCATCAGGAAAGTGCTGATTAAAACCACAATGAGATATCATCGTACATCAGTCTGAATGGCTATCTTTAAAAAGTCAATGAGCAACAGATGTTGGCATGGATACAGAAAAAAAGTGAATGCTCATACACCATTGGTGGGAATGTGAACTAGTTCAACCTCTATGGAAAACAGTGTGGAGATTTCTCAAAGAACTAAAAATAGAATTACCATTCAACCCAGCAATCCCACTGTCGAGCATCTACCCAAAGGAAAAGAAATCATAATATTAAAAAAGGTGGTACCTGTACTTGTGTTTTGATGGCAGCACTAATCACTATGGCAGAGTCATGGAACCAACCTAAATGCCCATCAGCAATTGACTGGATAAAGAAAATGCAGTATGGAGAGAGTATATGAAATACTACGCAATCGTAAAGAAGAACAAAATCATGTCCTTTGCAGCAACGTGGATGGAGCTGGAGAACCTCACCCTAAGTGAAAGAATTCAGAAACAGAAACCAAACACAGCATGTTCTCACTTATATGTGGAAGTGAAATGGACATAAAGATGGAGATAATAGATTGTGGAGAGACTAACAGGGGAGGGGGTGTGAGTGTTCAGAAGCTACCTATTGTGTGCTGTGTTAACTATTTGGGCGATAGACACCTGAAGCCTAATCCCACTTTCCACACCCAGACACAATATGCCCATGGAACAAACATGCACTTGGACCCCAAATCTAAAATTAATAACAACAATGATAATACTTTAGAGACGTCTAAATAATATGTATCTGGTAATGTTTGCTAAGTTTTCATTAATTCCTTTGAGTTTTTTAGAATGATAGTCATACGATCCATAAATACTAATAAATTCCTCTCTGACTTTAAATGTGTATAGCCTTTTTAACTACTGACTTTAGACAATGACTTTATTAAATATGTACTCTAACTTCACTAAGAGATTTTGCTGTAAAGGTATTTTATGAATCACTAACAGGCATTATCGTCAATGCACGGACATGACAGAACTTTAAGTCATGGTTCTCAAAAATATATTTTATAAAATAACAACGTGTCATAGAACAATTCTTCACCTGGAAGTTGGGACTTCTCTGTTCTAATCAAGTCTTGCCACTAATTAGCTGCATGACTGATGACATTTTATCCAACCAAATTTGTCTCACTTATCTCTCTTAAACTTGACTGATTTTTGCTGAATCTCAATCCTTGACAAATGAATGGAAACTGTTGATCTTTTCCAATGATAGGTAAGTATACCCACATATAAATGAGATTTATATAAAATTATAGTTTGTGCATTTCATTATGTTATTTTATGGAACCCTGGTAAACAAAAACATCCCTGAGACAATTAACCTCTAAAGTTGTTTTCAACTTGAAGAACATTTGGCTATATTATCTTTAAGAAAACTATCTTGGATATGAAACTTAAGTGTGTTGAACAAATAATGCCATGTCTTTTATTATAAGTGAAAACTGCATCAGAGCTGCCCTAATTCACTAGTAGAATATTTTAAAATCTTTGTGTTCTTTCAGGTTACATACCATTAGAGTGTAATTGCATTCTATATAGTAATATATCTATCATGAAATCCCTCTCGTCTAATCCATTTATTGCTAAGGTTCTTAACCTTTGGGGGATTTTAGTCACAGCCACATACTTTCAATTTTACTATGCAAACAAGCTTGATAAACAATTTCACATTACATGCAACTTTTCAGAAATGTAATGATTGTTTTTCAAATGAAGAGAAAGCAACCATTCTCTAGATTAGATACGAAAATAATATGATTAAAATATGTAAGATTTCATTTCTGGTTTAACTTCTAACGTGTAGGTAGAAGCAAAGAAGAGTGCCAATATTTTAAGACTTCTGTAATTTGAACAGTGTTCTAATTAGCCCAGATGTTATGAGATTCTTCACAACATAGCCTTAAATGCCAGAATTTTTTTTCTCCCCTGTACTCAGTAATCTTGAGTTGGCTCCAGTTGAGTTACTGTTTCATTTAGGCCAACCTTAGCACAGGATGTTAGTGTAAGAAGAAACACTAGAGATAATATATTCTAAATCCCTAATTTTACTTGATTGCTTCTCTTTGATGAGGCCTCATCATGCACTGAGAAGAACATGATTTGGCAGCTATGAAATTAAGAGTCTAATCCTGGCTCTCTGTCTCACATTTCTTCTCTGCAAAATGAGATTGAACAAATGATCTCCAAGATCTTGAGAACATCAGCTTCTTTTATTTGTATGAGAAGAGGGAAACAAAAGCCTTTTTTAGTAGAATTATTCTGCTCTAAGCTACTTCTGAAGATAGAAATATATTTTTTGTACTCCCAAAAATCCACAAATGGCTTTTTTATGACTTCTGGCCCTTGTTCTAAATGGAATAGTTTGGTCTGACACACAAGAAGGAGCCCTAATCCAAAAAAAAACTAGAATTATCTCTTGGAGAGTGGGCCTCTTGTAGACACTTGAAATTTGTTCCTCCAGATCAAATCGTCAACCAAAAGTTTTATCTGGAAGTATTGAGAAGATTGCATAATGATTTGTGGAAGAAGTGTCCTGAGTTGTAGCAAACAGGTGACTGGTTCTTCCACCATGACAACACACCTGCCCACCCTGCTCTGAATGTTCAGCAGTTTTTAACCAACAATGACACGACCTCTATGCCTCACCTTCCTTAGTCAATGGATCTCCCCTGAATTACTTTTTTTGTCATTCCGCTGGATGAAAAAAGTCCAATGGGAAAGTTGTGCCGATGTAGAAGAGGTGAAACAAAAAAATGGCAGAAGTACTAGAAAGCATCAAAATTGATGAGTTCAAAAACTGTTTTGAGCAGTGGAAAAAGTATCTCGATAGTTGTATTGCATCAAATGGAGAGTACTTTGAAGGTGACTGAAGTTTCAACATGTAAGAATAAATGCTCTATTGTTTATAAATAAATTCCGGGGTTTTTTGTGTCCCCCTCATATGCCTTTGCAAATTACTTTTTCGTCTATTTATGTTTCTCTTCTTAAGTCCAAGCATACTGTCTTTTAATATCCAACATTGGAAATTAAAGATAATATTTATGTCATAGATAAGGTGTGATTTCAATGGAAAAAGAACCAAGGTGTAGTATTTTTTTAAGTTATCTTCCTTATCTTTCTTTTTCCTTATCTTTCCCTCCCTCACTACATTTAAAAATATTGAATCCAAATAAGAGTTCATCTAAATAGCAACCCTTGATGCAGCCTCTCCTGTCTTCCCAATAAAATTAATATGAAGGCCAGGATAAAAACATACTATCACATTTTAACCATTGCTAAAGTTTAGAATCAATTGTTGATCTGTGGCAAAGTGGATGAGCAATATAATGCCAGGTAAAAGTTAGGTAAATAGGATTGGATGTAAATGTAATCGATAGCTTGAGTTTTTCGAGAAACGTACAAGGTCCGACAATTAAGTTCATGCTCTTAGCACTGTGGGCTTACGCTGGCAGCACTGTATAAACAGTTCGGTAAGGTTTCATAACGTTGGTATATCAGTGTCTCACAGCTGTGTTTGTGTCATCGTGGGGAAGTGTCTTGCTGAGTGGCGTTCGTTATTGTTGCTGTATGTTTTTGTGTACCATCGTGGGAATGTTGGTGTTTGAATTAGAACAATGAACAAACATTAAATTTCTTGTTAAAGCTGGCAAGGGTGGAAGTTAAATCAGCAAAACGTTAGTCCAAGTTTATGGGAATAATGTCATGAAGGAAACAGCAGTGTACAAATGGATTAAACATTTTTCTGAGGAGAGAGAAACCGTCACTGATAAAGAGAGGTCAAGACAGCCAGTAACGAGCAGAACTGATGAAAATATTGCAAAAAATTCATTGAATTGTGCATCAAAATCGTCAACTGACTGTGAGACGCAGAGCAGATCAAATGAACTTCGATAGAAAAACAGTTAGGAAAATCTTGGCATGAGAAAAGCGTGTGTAAAAATGGTCCCGAAGGAGCTTTTGCATCTCAACAATGCACCAGCTCACACAGCATGGTCTGTGAGGGAGTTTTGAGCCAGGAAACAACTGTATTGAAGTCCCCTCCCTACTCACCTGATCTGGCCCCAATGACTTTTTTCTTGACCTGAAGATAAAGGAAATATTGAAAGGAAGACATTTCGATGACATGCAGGACACCAAGGGTAATATGACAGCAGATCTGACGGCCATTCCAGAAGACAAGTTCCAAAATTGCTTTGACAGGTGGACTAGGTGTTGGTGTCGGTGCATAGCTGACTAAGGCGAGTACTTCAAAGGTGACTTAGTGATTGATATTCAGCAGAGAGGTATGGAGCACGTTTCCTAGGATGAGTTTGCAAATTTAATTTTCGGAATGTGCATGCTAATAGAAAATACTTTCTCCCATACTCACACTCTGTCTTCTGATGCTGAGAGCCAAGGTCTTCTGAAAATGGAACAGTTAGCTGGATTCGGTGGCTCAGCCTGTAATCCCGCGCCTTTGGGAGGCTGAGATGAGTGGATTGCCTGAGCCCGCGGGTTCGAGACCCACCTGGGCAGTGAGACCTCATCTCTACAATAAATCAAAAAATCAGCCGGGCGTGGTAGCGCATGCCTGTAATTCCGGCTACTTGGAAGGCTGAGGCGGAAGGATCGCCGGAGCCCAGCAGGTGAGGCTGCAGTGGCTGGGAGCGGGCACTGCACTCCAGTCTGGGCAACCGAGTGAGACTCCAACTCCAAAAAAAAAAAAAAATATAAGAAAATGGAACAGTTGTCTCTCTACAGCTAGAAGGGACAACTTTATTGCTCTAAAGCAGAACAGTAGTTCTGCTAGGCCCAGTGGCTTTTTATTGTGTCAAAAATAAAAGAAACATTAAAATGTACAAAACTTTTCAACTTAGAGCTGGAGATAGAACAAAGAGGCACTAGAATAATAAGCTGTTAATACTGACTGAGAAATAGAAAAATATAGATAAAGTGGGATTTTGAAAAAAATAAAAGTCACCACCAAATAAAGTTTAAAATAGGACACATGCCTTTAAAATCACAAAATCCATGGGACATATGGAAAAACAAGAAAAAAATCAAGAAACACAAATGTAAAAAATAATAGGCCATTCAACACCATGAGTTTAAAGAATATCTAATGTGAAGGGAAAAGCTCAGGCTATTTCATGTGAAAAACTCAGGAAACAGATTGCTATGTGTTCTATGATTTCTATTTGGGATCAAAAAAGAAATAAACGTACACACTCAGAGACTGAAAATAAGGTAAATGAGTAGTACAATTATTTGTAAGTTTGTTTTCTTTTCCTACTTAAAAATAATTTATTTCTATTAAATTCATATGCTGCTTACATTTATTGATTGCAGAGCATGTACATGAAAGAGTGCTTAATATAGTCTTGGAGCTGGGCTCGGTGGCTCAGCCTGTAATCCCTCGCCTTTGGGAGACTGAGGTGAGCGGATTGCCTGAGCCCGCGGGTTCAAGACCCGCCTGGGCAACGAGACCTCATCTCTACAATAAATCAAAAAATTTGCCGGGCGTGGTAGCGCGTGCCTGTAGTTCCAGTTACTTGGAAGGCTGAGGTGGAAGGATCACCAGAGCCCCAGCAGGTCGAGGCTGCGGTGGCCGGGAGCGGCCACTGTACTCCAGTCTGAGCGACAGAGTGAGACTCCAACTCAAAAAAAAAAAAAAAA